>NW_019385662.1:77932-196098 GCF_000671375.1 Centruroides sculpturatus | reverse complement strand
AAAAAAAACTAATCTATTTATTCATAAGAAAAAATATCTATTTATTCATATATAAGTAGTGTTTTTCACAACAAATTAGATAATAGAAACATCCGACGACGGCGTCATTCGAGAGCTTCCGACGGACTGACGACAGTGACGACGCGTGTCACAGGGGAGGGGTGCGGTGAAAAGCGAGTACAAGTGGCTGAGAGATAGAATCAGTGCCTAATCCTCGTTAATCGATTCAGAACGATTTTTAAATATATTTTTTTTTTGATAAAATAAATAATATTTGCGTATGGAACTAAAGAGCCGCAGCTTCACATCCAAAGAGCCGCATGTGGCTCGCGAGCCGCAGGTTGCCGACCCGTGCCCTAGGCAGATCGCCGAAGTGTTGCGTTGCCGTAACTTAACAAAACAAACAAACAGTTTTCAAGAAACTTTAAAATTCAGTCTCAAGGAAGAAATTTGTCATTTTCCTCCTTAATGTGCTTATTGCAAACGTTTTCCTTACGAATTTCCGGTTATCTAGGTGCCGAAATTGGTTGATAGAAAAGCTTAATAAGTACGCACGACGAGGCAAAATGTGAGCACCTGTCTAAGAACTGAACGTTTTACATCGGAAATTCGTTTGAAAACGTGAGTTATATGCGCAGTAAGGAGGTAGCAGTGCAAAATTTTGATGTAGTGGCTGAATTTTAAAGTAAAGTTTGCTTCCGAAAATCGAAACAGCATACAAAATTTGATTGAAATTTGCTTAATAGTTCTTCCAACAGAGATCTCTGAATATCTACTCTTTAATTATGATCACCTGTACTTAACAAAATCATTTATATAATTTATTTTATGGATAAATAAAAAATAATTTTTGCTTATATCTGTAAAAATCATATTTAACAATAATTATTCATCAATGTGAATTCAGTTACTTGTATACAATGAAAAATTTACTTTGTATAAGTTAGAAGATGGGGTAAGAATTTTATGCACAGTTCACACCCAAAACTGTAATAATTTATCGAAAAAAAGTTACAGTGGTGCCTGTACTTCGAATTTAATTTTAGGAGAATGTTCGTACTCTGAATTGTTCGAAGCCCCAATCAATTTTCACCATAAGAAATAATGAAAAGTCGATTAATCCGTTACCAGACCCCAAATAATACCCTCTTTGATAAAGTTAAACCGCAAATACACATAACTTAAGGTAAAAATAGCACAATTAAATCCCTAAGTAATGAATTAAAACAAGAAAAGAATAAACAAAATACGTAAATGCTGTATGACAAAATGAAAACTTCATTTACTATACTTTAGTGAGGAGTGGTGATGACCCGTTTCTTAAGCTCACAATGCAGATTGATTGAGTATCTCAGAAACAATCTTTCGGCGATGACTTCACCAGCCAATTGTTTCTCATTTATCCACATTAGCAGAAATTTTTCTATTTCCTCAATAACACGCGATTTCCTTGTCACATCTTTAGTTAGGCCTACGTTTGCAGCTTTTATTGCTTCCTTCTTAATTTAATGGCGCACCCCATCGACTCTGGCATCTTAAATATGGCCGCCAGATCAGCCATACGTGCTTCGCGATAAGTTACATTTTACAGTAGACCTCCTTATACACTGTTGATAATTCCGGGTTATATGATTTCCATGTTGTACGAGTCACTTAGATTTTACAAATACGTGAGCCGTTTACAGCCCGGCACACATATTTGTAAAATCTAAGTGACTCGTACAATATGAAATTCATATAACACAGAATTATCAACAGTGTTATAGGGGGTCTACTGTATCTCAATCGTTGACACCTCAACGTTCTTGTTGGGCTTCTTTGCATTCACACTCTTCTTGGATGTCATTGGTTGATGTAACCAAACAGAGGAATAAATCCATAATTTCATAAATTATAAAGATAGTACGTTATGAAATAATGGATTTGATAAAATCACAGCAAGAACTGATGAATCTGGTCCAATTCATAATCAAAAAAGGCTGTCTTATTATCCACAGGACGGTGAGAGTTAAAAGATTTAATAATTATATTATTCTGCATTATATTATAGCTTATACTTTTCTAACGTTGTATGAAATTTTTATGAAGTGTGCGAAAACCCAAAAGTAGATTCTTATGTACTAAGTCCAAAGTAGTTTATTGGACCCGAATCTTTCCTTCAGGCAGTCTTAAATTTTGTACTCTGCTCCGATTATCCTGGAGTTTCCTCCATCGCCGAAATAATTTCTGGGGATATTGGGTCTAAGTAGCGTTTATTTGGTTAGACAATTTCGTACACCTCACGGTCTTCTTGAGGTTTTCCCGTTTTGCCTACGGTGCTCTCTTTCTTGCGCTTCTCGTTGTCAGTTCTATTTCGAGGCACCCGATGGACGAGAGCCCGACCTTTTCCTTAGAAAGTCCGAGGCACGTGGTCCAAGTGCCAACTAGAAGAACAACAACTTCCTCTTCCATACTTAAGAGATTAAGTTCGTACCTTCCCCAACCAATCCGTAGTATACGTCCGTTTCGCTCTGTCGTCTTGCTTTTGCACTTTTAGCGAATGGTCATGCGATTCGGTTGACTATCCACTCACACCCGGACAAATCGATTCAACAGGACGAAAACGTAAATCGCTTTGTTCTCCGGGACGATTCCCTTTCAGTGATAGAAAGATTAATTGAATATATTTAATTACACGAGCAGCACATTAGCTATCTGGCTTGTCATAAATACGCCCATTACTGTTGGATCAGACTCTCGATGATGTCTGTTAGGAAGAATGGGGGATGGAAAATGTTTTGTACTAAGTATAATATAGGTCAAGTCCAGAGTGCAGATTCAAATTCAGCATCCTGGAATCTGATTTGAATGCAATAAGAAACGCCCTAATTATCATTTGATTGACAATATCTTAAAACAAAAACAAACCATATGTTGTGAGTCATCCTAGGATCTTGAAGTCCTAATTATAATCATCTCGCGTTGATAAATTAACAGATAATTATTAAATTATTGCAATTTTTGTGATTATGATAATTTTGAAGAACAGAAAGGGATGTTTATAATTCGATGATTATAATAAAGTGAAAATGTAATTAGTCAGTTTTTTTACATGGTATTGATAATTTTTATTAACTTATATTTAGTTTATAGATTACTCACTCTTAATTTCCTGATACTTCGTCTAAGAATGTCTAAATTTGCTTTCAAACAATTGAGTAAACATATTAGATGCTAAGAAAATTATGTTTGCTTTTATCTTACGTAATTCCTCTCCAATTTAATACCAGGAAAGAAGAATAATTGAATTTAATATAGCATAAAAACCTAAGAAAGAGAGGAGTCATCTTCTGCACGGGTGAGAAAATTTTTTAAAGTTTCTAACCAATTTAAATTTCTGTTTTATACTTTTATATTATAGATATACGATAATAAATGAGTTCCATATTCTTTACGCAAATTTATCCCAAAAATGTCGAGAAAACATCAAGTTTCCAGACGGCATGGACACCGTTGCTGAACAGCTTGTCTCTTTGGGGTCTAAAGTTAGAAAAGAAGAAATTTAATTATCGAAGCGTAATTGTTTTGATTTTGCACGTGCTATTTAATATATTTCTTCTAATTTCAATCATTGTAGAATTATATGGGAAGCAGTCTTCTCTTGTAATTATCTTAACGGCCATTCAGGTACAGTTTCCAACGATAGCGGTCCTAATTTCTCTTCTTCATTTTCAAATTTACAAGAGCGAGTTACTCATCCAAATAAAGAAGATTTTCCAAATAACTAATTATCGTAGTGGAATCAAGAAGAAACGACTATTAATGAAGGTTGTATTTGTTTGGTTAGTAATGATAATCCATAACTTATTTGTGTTTTCTGCGTTGAATAGTGGTGAAGATGGTATACTCCCGTTTTGCAGTATAAACAATTTATTTGGAAAGAAAATTCCAGAGAAAATTTCACTAATTATATTCTATTTCGCCTCACCTCTTCATTGTATTTTAGTGAAGTTATTGCTGAATCTTCTATTTGTTTTCGTTGCTGTCGTTTGTCAAGAGATGAAAAATGCCTTCAGTTTTATACACGATAAATTACAGTCTGTGGAAGATTTGAAGATGGACATTCGCTGGTTGTGTGCCACTTACAAGGATGTAAGAAAAGCAGTAGAAACCATTTATGAAATCTATTCTCCAATCTTACTATTGTGGACATTACTAGTTGGTGCCAATCTCACTCTATCTCTCAGTCGTATAGTCAACTATCAATTATCTTACCCCCTTGCATCCATGGAAGCTTTAACTTCTTCTTTCTACTGTTTCTTCTTGTTTGCTGATATTTGTTTTTCTATTTCGAATATAACGGAAGCTGCAAAGAAAATTTCTTCTGTAGTTTACGACCGTTTTGGTCTCGTAAATGACAAAAGTATAGGAGAGTTGATGTATCGATTTTCTGTCAAGTGTCGACAAGAATTACCATCTTTCACCGCCGGAAGAATGTTTAATGTAGATGGAACTCTTGTACTTGCTTTACTCAGCGTGGCTTGTACTTACACTTTAGTTGCTTACCAATTACAAGTCAAGTAACAGTAACAGTCTGTGATTAAAGTTTAAATTTTAACGTTTTTCTTAGTATTTTTGTCAGATTTTTTGCAAAATCTTCGAAAGAATAATAGAAACCAATGTAATTCGTACCTTGTCTTATCTGAATCTGTTAATAAACTTGCAATTTTTAACAGCTTGAAGTTCTTTGTTTTCACAATTAAATAAGTAAATTGGACAATGTTTTACCGGAAAACCCGGAAAACTCCACGTGAAAACGCTAAAAATCCATATAGCCAGGCGCAATCGGCTACCAATTAGTGGTGTTCAGTAGGTTTATCAATTCGGCTACTTGTAGGTTTCTATGGTTTCAAATAGACTTTTTAAGAAGATTAAGAAAATATTACTTTTGTCTTCAATCTGTAATTGTATAATTTTTAACAATAAAATATTAAATGCACATTTCCGAAATCTGATCAAGATTAGGAATATGACAGTATAAGTTCGTTAATCCAACTGCCGATAATTCGGAATTGCCGTTAATAATCCGCGAATCGAAATTCGTTAAGACACGAGGAGCGTTAAAGACTCCAGGAAAAAAATACTGTACATATCTGGAAAAATAAATATTGCATGCACGTGAACCATTGTGAAGGTTGATTGTGTGCCCTTTAACGTTTTTTCAGGTATTTCAATGGATCTACAATGCAAGTCTATACTTAACACAGTATAGACTTGCATTGTAATCTTCAAACTGATTAAAGAGGGTTCTTATATAGCAAGTTGCGTAACTTTCTCATCTATTATAAGATTTTATTTAAAAAATAACTTTTATATTATTAATCGTAATAAATAAAACTGTGTGGACACTGTTATAAAAAAAGTTATAAAAATCACTTTGTATAATTAATTATTATAAAATGGGAAAAAATCTTAATTTTCAGGGAAGGGGCGAATTTCATTAAAAAACAAAAAAAATGTAAGTGCTAATAACGAGTAAAATCTTTATTAAGTCGGACCCCTTCTCGAGATACAATATATGACCGAATAGTGCGAAAGTGCAGAATGTCCGCTAGTCCGGCCTTTTCGATGATCCGGCATCAGCCTGGTCGCGTAGGTGTCGGAATAACGAACATCATTATTTTAAATTTATTTTTATTCTTTTCAATGAAAATATCTATCAGAGTTTCTAAGATGTTTTTTCCTTGTGTGCATATTAATGCCAGTAGACCTTCTAAACGTGCTGATTTTGAATATAGTGATAATTGAATTTATACTTTTGAATATATTATAAACCTAACGCCAGCGTTATATAAATATGAGTCGTATGTATTCGTTTGTAAACAGAGACTGTTAAAGTAATGTTATAACTTCTTTCAATTTTTCCAGTAAATTGTATTGATTGGTTTGATTGGATAAGACAAAGTAACAATTGAGCAATTTGCCAAGGAAGCGGTATCTCCAGGGAGGACGTTGGGCGGAAAACTGTCGTCTATTTAGATGTTAGACACGTGAAGAAAGCCGGGAAACTCCAGTGACCAGCTCGTTGGCGGGGAACGAACCCACGAACGCTGTTCAGTAGTGTTACTACTCGGCCACCGGTGAGCAAATTGTATTGATACAATTGCACTTTATGAATATTTTCAACATAGTGTAAGAATGCAGGTGATACTACTACTATTGTTTGACTGTCAGGAATGTTGTCGTATTTCAGACGTTCGCCACAAAGTGCCGTCTTATTGGTAAGTCCATTTTGTATCGTCGTTTACCATTTGCTATCGCCTCGTTCGACCGTGTTTTTAAAAAATTCTTACAAAACCATATCTTTTATATAATGTGTGCATAATTGAAAAGGTAAGTATTATCCAAAGAAAGAAATAGTATATACATTTAAGACAACAAAAGATTTGGAATTGTTTAAAAAAGATGTTTGTGAAAAGCATTTTTCTCTGCATCAAATTCTTCGTTGGTGAAGAATATATAAAGATGGAAAGGAAATCGTCAACGTTCCTTATACAACTCCTTGTTTCCGAATTGTCCATTATATGTTTCTAAACCGAGCAAAATACTTCGAAAAAGTCTTTTAATTACCTTTATTATAGTTTATAAAAATTATCCAACCCATAACCTAAAACATACTTCTAATTGCTGCATTTTTTCTACAGCAGTGTATAAAAATTATAACCAAATATTTTTTATTACAGCGGCTTTTGGGGATAATTAGAAGAACAGGATGTCAAAATAAACATCCTGCTCTTCCAAAATTTTTGCAACTATAAGTTGATATATATATATATGTTACTGTGAAAGACCGAAATTAGAGAATGTCGATATTCTCCGGTGAATGTCGACACATACAAAATATGTCGGTGAAAGACCGAATATTTTGTTATATTATTATACATTCGAACAATCGCCGGTGTATGTCGACAAGCACAGATAAGCTTTGGTGGAGGTCGAAACGACACCCGAGAAGCCGATGTCGACGGAGAGGCGACAGTCTGTCGCCAAATTCTTCGCCGTTTCCTTCTGCTGAAAGTGGCGATACCGTACGAATACAAGTCCCTGATGTTGACCGTAGCTGTACAGATGCCCGAAATGTGTTGGCAGTTGTTGTTAGAATAGAAGACTCCGACTTTTATAAATTAGCAAACAAAAATGATACCCTCAAGCAGCTTTATACCCGTAATCAGTTCGTAATTTGTAAAGAAAATTTTCCATAGGTAAGATTTCTTCTCAAGAAATATCGCTGAGAGAAGCAGCTGCATCTAACTCGAAAAGTGGAGGGCAAGGCTATATACGCTGTCATTACAAAAAAAAGTGTTCCACGAATAAATGCAGTTGTAAAAGCAAAGGACTCTTGTACAATTCAAAATGCCATAACAGTTTAAGTTGTTGCAATAAATAAGATTGTATAATGTTAATCACATAATTTATGTGTAAATTTATTATTGTATTATTTTCTTTAATGATATAGAATGTACTGTTCGTTTTAAGTTCAACAGTTTATTTACATGTACAGTACTATTACTTAATCTTTCTCCTATTTTGACATATTAAAAAGTTGCATTTTTGTCTTAACGTAATAAAAATATTTTTATTCAACGTTCACCATCAGCGCATTCTGAATGTCGACATTTGCCGGTTTAAGTGAGAAATAACGATATTTAGCAAATATTTCGGACATACACGAAACGACTGTGTGAATGTTGACATTCGCCAGATTTCGGTCATTCATAGTAACATATATATATATATAGGCCTATATATTGTCGTCATTACATTCTCTATTAAAACCATCAAGATCTGGTATTTGCCAAATTCCGTTTGATGAGAAACCGAGAATTCATTATGAAGAAAAAACATTCGTAAAGAAATCCAAAGAGGATCTTACCCACTTGAAAACATTACAAGAGAAGTTGGATGGACATATTGAAAAAGATATTTAGGAGTGTGATGAGATAATTGATCACGAATACGCAACTGCAGATGTATTAGAATGCATAATAAATTATGTCTCTGGCTTTGTTGCAAAAATTTTTTAATTTTACAGGTTGTGAAGTTTGTATTAAGGCATTGACCAAAGATGAACGTTATCAATATGTTGCACAGTTGACCTCATAACAAAAAGCAAATTCACATACCCAAATACTTTTATTTTTTGACTAATTAATCAAATTATCAGCCAGCATGCTTAGTGATGACATTCTGAATAACAGTGCAGAAGCAATGTCATATAAAAGAAATCACGTTTCCATGTAAAGCATATAAAATGAAATGTAAAACATTATGTACTATACTTCTAAGGTTAATTAAAATAATTTGGTAGACACATCACATATAACTTGCAAGGCATTTCAAAAGAGAAACGAAAATATTCCAAATTTCTTTCTGAATAAAGCTGTTTATTAATATTATGTACAAGTAGATACTGTATATTATTGAGTTTATAATGTTTGAATGATCTGCAATTGAGAATTATGTCGCAGAAAAAATTACTGTATATGCCAAATTCAAAACTGCTCTCAAGGGCGTACAGAATAAAACCGTTCGTAAAGGACACTTCTAAATAACGGACACCTTTAATTAACAAGCATTTTAACATTTTACAATGCCGAGAAACATTAATAAATTTCATATTAAAAAATTCATTACAGATCTGCAAAAAAAATCGGGTTTTTTTAATATTGTTTATGGGTGTTACTGTGTGTAATGGGCACGATTTTGTTCATCCTTTTTGAAGCTTAATAACTCCCGTGCTTTTTATCGAACATTTCTGAAATTTTGCAGGGAGGTTTGTGTATTATGGGGAAAGATGCTGTTAAATTTTGATGATTAAAGGTCGAGGGGTGGGAAAATAAAGGGGATCGTGATTCGTATCTCGAGTATGGTCGGACGTAATGACGACTTTACTCGTTATTGGCATTCATAATATTTTTATAAAACCCATTCCTATTTTCAAAATTAAGCTTTTTGTCATTTTATAATAGATAAAAAATATAACAATTTTTAAAATAAAATATCATAACAGATAGCGCCACCAAATGTTGCCGGGAAAGTAAAACAACTCGTTTCTGTATTTTTTTTATTGTCATTCTATTCGTTCCATGGGTCCTTGTCACTTGCAAACACCTCCACTTGTCAACTCCTAAGAATATCCTGTATATTGTATATATAAAATATAGTTAATAAATCAAAAAATATTTTACTAAATTGTCATCGTTAGGAAACGAGTATCAGTGAATTAATAATTTATAATAAACTAGCAGACCCCGCCACGCGTTGTTGTGGCTCAAAATGTATCTATTATAAATTTAGAACACTTTCCCCGTGGGGGGGAATATCGAAAAATTTCTTCTCAGTGTACATTCTGTTGACGTACCCTATTAAAACGCAATCAAAAACGCAAAAACCCGCATCTAAAATAGTATAAATAGAAGCAGAGTTCTTTACCGTAAGCCTTAATCCTAACCATCTCCTCAGTGGGGTTGAGTTTCGACATGTATATTATATAAAAACACGTGCGCATTCGAACGCAGCGTTGTGTCAAAATTTCAAAGGAATCGGTAGGAACAAACGAACATTACATTTTTATTTATATAGATAGATAGAAGATGATCTGCTTTAATTCATTTTCACAGAAAAGCATAATGACTCACAGAAGAGAAAACTTAGGGCGTCGTACTCGTAGCGCCATCTGTTGGACATAAAAGCCTTAACCATAGATGATATCATTTAATTTATATGAATGTTTAACGGAATAATATACAGCCTATGTCCACCCCGAAGTTCCATTCTAAATATTGGTGAAAGAATTTTTGAAATCGGATGAGTAGTTTCGGATATTACCAGCTACATCCAAACTTACTACTTACATACTTACAAACATTACCTCTTTATAATATTAGTATAGATATTTATAAAATAAATCATTTTTCAAAAATAAAATCTGACCAAACTTTGTTTATTTTATTTATTTTAGGCTATCTCCCACTAAGATTCGATGTTCTGAATCATACTGAATTACAGTACAAAATTATTGTTTAGAATTACTAAATTTTAAACCGTTATTGATATTATATACAAGCAAACTATTCACTTTTTAATGTTAAATACTTCATTGTATACATTTTTTGAATTTTTTAAAATGTATATATATAGGGCCAACATTAAATAAATAAGTGCAAGATAATTCAACAGTGGTGGATAAACCTTTATGAAGGCTCAATTATTCAATTTACAGTAAAAAATTTGAAATAAAGATTTTTCTCCCTAACTCGGTTATCTTTGAAAATCGGATATTTTTTTACAGTAAATTAAATAATTGATCACCTTGTAGTTTCATCCATCAGTTTTGAATCATTCTGTACTTAGTAAACATTTCTTTACGACAGCTCGTCTAATGCCGATTTTCTAGAATTAATATCGTGTTTTTCACGTCCAGCAGTAACTCAGTTGCTTAAAACCTTATTCTTGGGATTTAACTACATTAAACTAAGAAACTAGAGTTACTACTAACCTACATCACAGATGTAACTCCAGCGATGTAATTAATACGGAAAGTAATTTTAGGAAGTAAAATTTAATGTAAAATTTTATTAAAGAATCGTTTACATCAAATTTAGGAAAACTTTCAAGTGTTAAAAAAGAGAATGGTATGAAAAATTGGCGGGAACAGACACCAATTTATGGAATAGTGTGACGTATTGACGGATTTAAGTGTAATTTCCGTCGTTGAACACGTTACCAACGCGAATGGCAGTCTTCTTGCTTATTTTATACACGATATTATCGTTTATAGAAGTTGAAAAACATGGATAATAAGGGAACCTGATGAAATCTAAACACGAAAATCGAAATTTTACGCGTCCTTTTTCCATGTTTGCGTATTACGCGAATTATTTCCTACACGAAGTATAGCTAAAAAAAATGAGATCACCGAGCGGAATCTCTATCCTACTTCCAGAAAGGACTCCAGAAGAGACAGAAATGCCACAAACACCTTTATTCTACTCTCGGAGGGGAGGGAAGACGTTATATCTGTCACTCCTTCCGAAAGACGGACAAAGGTAAAGTGTTGTAATCAGTCCGAAACGTCGTTATCGGGAGGTACCACCCACAAGAAGAGCTGCAGCAGTCGTGTAGACCAATCTAAATAAAAAATTTCCTGTTAATAAAAATGGCGTAGAGATAAAAGGAAAAGAAAAATTACCTACCGGAAGCTCGTCGAAGCTTCGGAATTGTGAGATTTTTTCGAAGTAACAACAGGTAAACCGGAATTCCGGTGAGGGTAAGGGCTAGACCTACGCTCGAGTGTATAGGACTGGCGTAGAAGGCCACTGCCGTCAATGGTATTATGCCCAATAAGAAACTAATGGGAAAGAAGAGGGAAACTCGAAGAGGGTAATTTCTTATCGTTTCTTTCCTGCGGATGAGAAACAATCCCGCTACTGCTACTCCCGCCCAGGCCCACTGGACGAAGCCGAAATAGTTGATAAGAACGAAAACGTCGCTGGAACTCAGCATGACCAATGACAGAGCGCACTGAAAAATTAATATTCATATTGAAAATGTTAGAGATTTGAGCCTCCTAACCAGGCCCGTGCGTATAATTTCGAAAAATTTGGGGATTTTAAAAATCGTATTATAATTGGGTTGCAATTTGAAAATATCGCAGATCTATAAATTCTCACTGGCTGTCTGTCCTTTCTTAATCTCGAGAATGGAGTTGAATAAATAAAATAAAGGATGGAAAGATTATGTGTAGGAGGCCCAAATTAACTATATATAAACTTTCGGTCTAGACCGGAAGTCACATGATTTCAATTAAAAACTTTTCCCATGAAAGCAGTCAGACACATGACCGGCACGACTCTTCTAATAGGAAAAGTATGATGTACAGGGGCGAGACACTACTAATTATTTTATAATTCTTCCGAAAGGGGAACTAAACTCCGAAGATTTTTCGTGTGAATCGCCTCGTTAGAAACCGATATCGATGTACCAGGTCCATTTTCAATGGACGACTCCATTTTGTTGCGACCGGAAAACCCTCTTTTTCAAGATTTTATGAAATAATAATACACTCATCTATTCGTTAACAAGTTCAATACATGCCTAGGGGTATAGATTATATATATATATATATAGACTACAACACAAGTAAAAGCGAATAGCGATCTTCCCCAGTTACGAGCATTAAATGGGAGCACTTAAGTGATTTCATTTTCTTCGAGTTCTTGAAAATTATCTGCACATAAATCCGCTTTGGTTAAGATTATGAGAAAAGACGGTCACGTGGCTGATCATAAGTCATTTCTTTCATTACGTGCCCTTTATAACGTTGAAATATATCTCACTTGTTGTACTTCTACCTCTGTTCTTTAAAAAATATATATATTGATTAAAATTAAGAAAAAATTTACGAGAAAATTCAAAATTGTCCTCATTTCTATCTTTTAACCTTTAAATGGATTGCTTAAAAGTGGTGTGGGCTGTTACCTAGCCAACGAAATGTGTCAAGATAATCTTCGATTAACAATGATGCCATGACAACGGCACACACAAGATGGAAGGGAGGAAGATGGGAATGTCTCATACCACACAAATTAGAAATTGATAGGACAGTTAGCTAAGTTTTTTTTTCAACCGAATAAAGATGGAAAAAAAGCCAAGTGTTTAATTAATAACACAATCTTGTGTTGAACAGTCAACACTTAGTTAAGGTTAACTCGTAAACACTCAGCAAGCTGACACAATTTGCAATAAGAAAATTGTCTAAAATTAATACTGTATTTAGTCTCGTTAACTAGCATTTTTGTTGTAATACTTACCGTGAAGAGCAGAGAAGGAATGGGGGTTCTATGCTGGAGATGGATCATGCCAACCACGGTCGGAAGATGACCTTTTCTGGCTCCTACGCAAAATAACCTGCGATAGAAGATAATTATTAGAAGGTGATAAAAATTAAGAAAAAAATGAGTCTTACCTGGAAGACGTGAAGAGCAACCCATTAACGGAGCCTAAAGTGGAGACTGCTACAAGAAGAGGCATGGTCCAAGCCAGAGAACCAAATAATTTGTTGGAAAACGTCTGAAATAAAAGAGATGATCTTGAATAAAGAGGAAACGTAATGAAGAATTTTGAGGGAATCACTCAAAATTCCTCATCGCGTTTCGTCATCTGTTTTCTGCATAGTAAGCGAGTTAGAAGAAAAATATTTTCAGTCTATCGCGAAATCTATCGAGAAGAAAGGTCTAACGATGGTTCAAAATATACAATTTTATCGTAAATTTCAGATTTAAAGTATAAAATTAACTATATAATGTTTTAATATAAAAAATTATGGCTTATATATTAGCTTATACCAGGGTTCGCCAAAGTGGATATAACATTATTGGTGGGGGGGTCGATGAAAAGACTAAAACTTACAAATTTTGAACCAAATATTGCTAATCTTGCTAAGGATTATCCTGATTTCTGGGATTATCCTGATAAGGATTATCCGTATTTCCTGAAATTGTCACATGAAGAAAAAGTATTTTTTTTCTCTTTTATTCGTGGAGAGAAATGTTTACCAAAAACTTTGCTCAATCAAAAAAGAAATGAAAAGAAAAAAAAATCAATATCAAATTTGAATTTTGAAACTTGTTCACGTTTGCTTTGCTGATGATCTTATTAAAATCGTGATATACAAGGAGAATTTCTAAATCTTTAATAAAAGAAACTTAAATTAATAATTAAAAATTTCAATAAAGAATATTCTAAAAGTAAACAAGTATTCTTTTAGTCTAGAATGGTATATATTTTTAAATAAACAATAAAACTTTTGTAACTTTAAAGTGATTATTTATCGCATGTTTTCTACAGAACGGATCTGCATAAATTTATGAATAATCTAAAATTTTAAGTCTTGAAAATAGATTANTCAATCAAAAAAGAAATGAAAAGAAAAAAAAATCAATATCAAATTTGAATTTTGAAACTTGTTCACGTTTGCTTTGCTGATGATCTTATTAAAATCGTGATATACAAGGAGAATTTCTAAATCTTTAATAAAAGAAACTTAAATTAATAATTAAAAATTTATGAATAAATAAATAAAATAATTTATCATATCAAATTTCAAAACTGATAAATCTTTGAAAGATACTTCTTTCGATTCAATATTATTATTTTTTTAAAAATTAGCTATATTGATTGAGATATATATTATAATAGTAAGAGCTTTATTTTACTTCTAACACAAACTTTTTGGTGGGGGTTGATGTAAGGTTTCGAAAAGTTGTAGGGGTCGACGATCAAAAAAGTTTGGCGACCCCTGGCTTAAACCGTTGTAAGCATAAAAATTGCTTGAGAAAACGAATCATAAAGGAACACAAAATGGAAATACAGGTCTTAACTGTGTATGTTCTCTCAAGCAATTTTATGCTTACTTATAACAATTACAGCGAGAACAAAAGACAATCCTGTACAAATAGCTTAAACCTGTACCATACAATATTACATTTGTAACGCAATATTGTGTCAAAGAAATGGAAATACTGCTAAATTCTCGAAAGAGACTTATATAATTTTAAAGCTATATAAGTCACATAGTCACATTATAATACTCCAAACAGAAATTAAGAGATTCATTTAAAGAAAGTGATATTCTACAGAAGTGAGAACTTACCAGAGCAACAGCAGGAGAGGAAAGCATTTCAGTAGGAGAGAGCACAGCAAAATAGGCCAAATTGGCCAACAGATAGACGGCGGTGACCATACCCAGTCCTATACAGATTGCTCTTGGTAGATTTCTAAGAAGAGAAAGCACCATTTTTAAAACTCATTCATCTAATGCCACCCCTCACACTCACCTTTCCGGGTTCTTCAGCTCCTCGGTGACGAAATTCAGATAGTTCCTATAGAAAAGAAAACAATGAGTGGAGAAGGAGGGGAAGACCCCCACCCGTACTTACCATCCTCCGAAGGCGAACAGTCCCGAATAGAAGGCAAGAGCTAATTTTTCGGCTCTGAATTCTGTGCCAGAAGATTCCACAAAATATTTAGTCTCTCCTGAAAATAGAAAGTCATTATGAAGTGTTTGCATCAGGTGAGGAAAATAGGAAAAGATATTACAGGAAAGAGCCGACTTTACATGGTGATAATACTAAATCCTTTGTACTTTGTATGACGTTTACAATAGGCTATTGTAATCCGGCTATCTTTTCGAAACGAAGACAAAATATTTTATAATCCTTAAGAAATTTAACAAAGAAGAATCTTTATTGAAAATCTCTTTTAAGATAGAATTAGTAGTTTATAACAGAACACCCTATTTGATACATACATTGGTAAGTAACGTAACGTGTCCGAAACAACAGGCAGTTACTCTGTATCAATATCCATTCAGCCTCTTCTGTAAACAACTGAACACTGGTCGTGGATTCGCACCTGGCCAGCGGGCTGGCTACGTGGCGTTTCCCGGGTTCTGGAGTAACACCTATCTAGGGCCAGTTTTCCCAAAAATAAACTTCTCAGGAGGTACCCCTTCTCGGCAGATCCGTATGCGAATAACCAAACCACAACGAAAGAAGGACATGTCCTCCTTCTTAAAAGATGTCTCATAGTAACCTAACTCTAAAAATATAATAAGAAACACTTTGGTAATAAAAAATTTGATTTATTTAAATTATTTCTATACTTTAAGCTTGTTCAAACACATCCATAATGTCCTCCTTTACAGGCAATTTGTCCTCTTGTATTATTCACCTTGTGGTCATACGTAATTTGAGATAGATTGTGTTTTCACGTGCCATCTGTTCTTATTGTTTGTGAGTGTATTCCGCAATTTAAGGCTTCCGGAAATGTTTATGTTTACGTGTTAAAAACTTTAAGTAAACATTCAATGTTTACTTAATTTAGTTCTTAATATTATATTGTAAACTAGTGTTTGTAAAGTTTGGAATCATAGTGGTGCCGGATTACAGAACGTTTTGTACAGTACTTTCATTTCGATAAGTTATATGCCATCCGAACGTTGCTGTAAAATTTATACCTGCGCAGAATGCTGTACGTTTTCTACTTGTTTACTCACGCTCACACTTACATATGAAGATAATTTAGTACATGACTTCTGCCCATAAATATTGTTGCAGGCATTTCAATACCTGAAACAATATTAATGGGCAACATATTGCACAGAATCAACCTTTACAATGATTCGTGTTTTTATGTGATGTTTCGATGTATTTCCGCTAAGATGTTTAGCTCACCTCGTGTCCAAACAAATTCTAATTCGCATACCGGATTATCGACTACTTTCTAGAGGGTCTTTCTTGTTTGGTTATAAAGGAAGCAACCATCTGTAGTGGTTCTACACATTTTTGAGCTAATGAAAATTTTTGGGGCTTACTCACAAGCCTGTGTAGCTTGATAAGATGCACTAAACGAAATGCTGATCTGCAAGAAACAACCGCAAATTTGAAGATCTGCAGTTGTTTCTTGTGTGAAATTACATGAATAATATTTTAAAAAATAGACAAAAATTAGCATTTTTGAATTCGTGGCTCACCAATATGCTGCGATACATCGGCTGAGGACCATTGATTTATGGCTGTCGTCTTGTGTAATGAAAATAAATCAACTCTTAGTATAATTAGAGCACGTGAAGTATGACGTGGAAGGGATTTTATACGCAATATCCAGTATTTCCGGTTAATGAATGAGCTGCCAGTAAAGTAGTTGAATGTCTGTATACTTTCTTTATATTTCCTGAGTGAGCTTTGAACTCTATACGTATTATAACGCGACTTTCTATTCGAATTTTTGTTAAAACACTGCTAAACTCATCCCTTACTTATGTTAAATGTTATATAAGTTGACGCTTTATGGTACATTAGTTTATACACTAGCCCAAGATGCGTAAAGGCACACTGTAATATATGGTTATAGTAGTGTATTATCAATGTACGTAGAGATGCGAAGTCCCATAGCTATCTGAAGTATTATAATTTTAAAATTTGAAACTTTCTTCTTACTCCAGCAGTTCCATCAGAAAACATCACTTCATAACAGAAACCGATAATAATTATGGTAAAGTGTCCATGAAAATATCGCGTATGTACCAAGGGAAATTGTAAGACATTAAATACCTATGTACTCATTGGATTCAACAAACTGCAGCGATTCTAATTGGTCATGTGCTAAGAATGGACCAATATAAAGCATTGCACAGGTTCTATCCAGAAAAAAGATCACGAGTTCGTTCAAGGAAACGGTAAGAAGACCAGGTAAAGGAAAAACTCAGAATTGTGAAGATTCCTAGTGCATGACAGATAATAATGGCAACAAGCTGTGTCTTCAGCAAAGAGCCTCTAGTATTCGCAAAGTCAAAAAAGAGTTGAGTTGGATTAATTGGATAAAGCAACGCGACACATATGCGATCTGTCAACGGGAGAGTTTCTATGGGAACCTGTCTTTATTTAGGTGTTAGATCGGTGAAATAAACACGAAAAGATCTCTCGGCCAGCCAGATGGTCAGCGACCAGTGACCAACTGCCAGTGTTCATTGGCTTTATTCATTGAACCACTAGTGGACAAGGTCAGAGAAGATAGTATCAAAGTGGATAACCTTGCAATTACAAGTGGAATTGGGAGCAAATTAACCAATAAATACCATTATTATTCCTTCGACATTGTACAAAATGGGAAGTAATTTACATTATAACTGACACTTTACAGAACCACAAGAAAGGCGTTTCACAAATAATCCATATATATTTTTAACAATATTTCAAGAACTTGTTAGTATTCGCATTATTAGAAACTAATGTATGAAACAATCTTAAAAATATACCGAACTAACTTTTAAGCCACCCTTATGTAAGTTTAACTCCAGACTTTTTATATTTGTGTTTATCAATGTCACAATGACATCGTTTGAAATGTTACATAGTATTTTGTTTCTTTATGCATGTCCTCCTTTCTAAGAAAGGGTCTATACGTTTTAAACAAAAAATAAGTTTTGTGAGTTGATATTCACACCTTGTATACCTTGATATTCATACCTTGTATTTCTGTTGTCTAGAAGGATGTCAGATATCCTTCTAGACAACAGAAGGAAGATGAAAATCACTTTCTTTGTATTGATTCTTACCTTGACAGAGACGAACTACACCAGCCAGAATTAAGATCAAAAGGGCCAGCAACTTGACACCTGTAGATAGGTCTTGCACTCCCAAAGACCAACGAACGCTACGGCAGTTAACGTAGGTCAGTGAACCTGCCGAAAAAAAAGAAAAAATTCAGTTCAAAGGTCACTTCGAAAGACGTGGAGTGACTGCCAAACTGAGAGGCGACACGTCACTTTTTTCTACGAGGAGGAGGAGAAGGAGAAGGAGGAGGAGAATTTCACCCACCCCACCGTTCAAGTCAGAACCAGTTTGAGCGGCTTTAAAAAGTGGTCCAACTTCTCCGTTTTTGTCAAAAGTGGGCGAAAAGAGGGTAAATTATTCCCCGAAGCTAGAAATCGGATCGTTCGGCCATCCGATCTACATCAGGGATCGACTTTCGTCGCTCGGGACACGAATAAGTCAAAGGTCATCTAAGAAGTGTCACCTTTCTATGATCAAAAGAAACCTTTTGAGACCAGATATCAGATAATCGATCTCGTGCTACACTCGGCACCTCTAACAAGGTATAAAAACTTTCCCTACATCCTCTCACAAGATTTTATAACACCAAAAGAAATTTATTTGCAATTCCCTTCATTTTTTATAAGAATATACAACTTTATATCTTTTTTTGTCTGTACTCTATGTCAGTCATCAAGATTTCTTATATAAAAAAATTATACGAATTTTTTTATGGTTTTGACAAGAAATCTTGCAGAAATTCAAGAGGAATAGAATTATTTTATATACTTCTCGGAATCTTATTTTATCAATTTTCAATTACAGTAAAACCTGTTCAAAACGGAAACCTGTCTAAACAAAAGAAATTCTTTGAAACGGAGCGGTTTTTTATATTTAAAGGAACCTGTTCAAAACAGAAACCTTTCAAAGTGGGAAAAAATTCGGTTCCGTGCCATTCCGGTTTACACAGGTTTTATTGTATAACTTACCCGAAGCCATCGCAATCACACAGGTGATGAATAAATCAGTCGCACCTCGTTATAACTACAAAAGACGTGGGATGATTCGCAAGTAGTCAATGTGGAGGGGTAGACACTTCACATTGTTCTTTTGTGTTTGCTTTCTTTTCACACAAATTTAACGATCTCTTGTTATCTGCTATTAAACGGAAGTTAGGAACGTGCCTGACGAGAGAAGGATAGAAATTTCTCACCCTTCACTCTACTAATTGTCACATAACTACGGGAAATGATCCGTTCGTTAGTCGCCCTCTCGTTAAAACTATCAGCATCCCGCTATCCCCATTTTCCTCTTCTTACGTCAAACTGTACACCGCGATCGACGCACGTTTTTGTCACATTTTCGATAAATTTTTCTCCTGTTGACTAGTTCATACTTCGATCTCTTGCTATTGTTCTTATTAATTTAACTTTGCTTCCGTTTGTTCTTTATAAGTACTGTACATGAAGCATTGTAAATATTTGATAAAAATCAATCTGCATACAACCGGAAATTCTGTATTTTTGCTATATAGGGAATAAAATATATATATTTAAAAAGAGATATCGTAAAGATTCTTCTTTTCGACAGAATCTTCATAAACAATAGATGCATCCAAATGACAATAAGCCAAATAAATAAGCCAGTTACGAATGCACACATCCAGTTGACAAGCAGTTCAATAAGTAAGCCTGTTATGAGCATATCCAGATGACAAGCAGCTAAATAAGTAAGCCTCTTACGAATGCACACATCCAGGTGGCAAGCAGCCTGTTACGGGAGGCTGTTACGGGAGCTTGCAGGCGATAAGCAATAAGTAATGACAGTTGTTTATCATAAAACTATTCATGTCATTAGTTCGCTTATTTAGTCTCATAAACGTATTCAAAATTTCCTAAATTCAAATTAAGCGAACTGATGATCTTGCTTAAAACGTAAGTTTGGAATTAAAAAATCATAATACGTCACTCACTAAGTTACATAAGAAGCAATACTATTAATTACGTAAAACATAAATTCATACACTAATTAACCAATTTAACTTTCTATTTAAACTGCCTTCTATATTAAATTGCACGTTACTTTGTTATAAAATAAATTATTAAATATTTTACTGTAATTGTATACGTAGTGAAATTTCCGTTCTCGTCTTCGCGTCCTATTTTAAATTCTCGTGTTTAATAATAAATAAAAGTACAATATAATTTTAATTTAAGTTAAATAAATCTCCGAGGGATATTATACATAAATTTTTAATAAAATAAATCATTAAATTCGCGTGTGTCCCACAGAAGTCGTAACAACGAGGGGACTTAAAATGTGGGACATTGCATGATAGAAAGGCTTTAACACAGCCGGATAAACGAGTCAATTGCCTGTTTCAAATGAAACAGGCAATTGACTTTGTCATTTGGCTCGCTCATTCAGCTGTGTTAATGCCGCTTTAACAGGCAACTTGCCCATTGTATTATTGTCTTCTATGCTTACACATGAAATAATCTTTAAATTAGGCCCACTTTTAAACGAATATATTCAAAATTTATTTGCTGACTAATCAAAGTTTAAGAGAATGATTTAAAAAAATGTCCAATCATTTGTAAAGTTTAGCAACTTATGTACAGTATTATCCAGTACACTTGAAAAGCGATTTTACTTTCCCGGCTGTTATATACGTAGTATAACATAGGGAAAATATGGCATGGCTCCGCAAAATTTTTAGGCTCGAGGAACTTCCAAAGTCGAGAAACGCAAACAAAATTTCGGGTTTTTTTTCTGTATTTAGGGATGTTAGTGTTTGTGGGGGAGGCACTATTTCGTTCACCCTGTTTGAAGCTTAATAACTCCTGTGTCTTTCGTCGAAATTTTCTGAAATTTGGCAAGGAGGTTCGTATATGAAGGAAATTGAGGCTATTAAATTTTGTTGGTTAAAGATAAAGGATGTGGGGAGATAAGGTGTCACGTGTCTCGAGTGAAGTGACGATTTTACTCGTTATTAGCATTTACATTTTTATATATACATATTTTTTTTAGAAAGTCATCTCTACCCTGAAAATATAACATTCTGCCATTTTATAATATTTAATAATGTAAAAACTTTTTAATAGAATCTGATAACAGATAGCGCAACACGCAATTTTAAATTCTTTTGCTGGGAAAGTTACGCAATTCGTTGCTTGATTTTTAAAGAAATTCGAAGAAAAAAATAAAAAGAAAATGACCGAAAAGGTAAGATTTAATTTGTATAATTGTCAGAGTTTCCTTTATGAAAAAAATGCTGTTTTCAAGGGCACTCACAGGTGGAACAACTTCCACTAATGTAAATGATTTCATTTCTTTTATTTTTCTATGCTGATTTTGAGTAACTGTTACGTAAGGTAAAGGCATTAAGATAAAAACAATGATGACGAGATGGCCCCTCTACTTCACCTTTAAGCCTTACACAACGGCTTATTTTGGAGATTGCTTCATTTATTCGTATTTATATCCCTCTCCTATGAAGATAGGAAAAAAATTTAATATATTTTGAAGTAGATGTTTTTTTTCTGTCTAACTTATATTTCCCCTTGAAGCACTATCTTGCGGGTGTCCTTGATTGCTACAAACCATAAAATGTATTGAAATTTAGGTGTTATAAACCCTATCAATTTAATGTGTAGCTACTAGATATACAGCATTCCTCTCTCACCACTAATTAATATGTTAATTAATGTTTAATTGACATGTTTAATAGGAACCGCTACTGGTACCGGATTTATATCTCTTTCAAGTTAAATATTGTCACCAAATCGTAGAAAATATGTTGATTTTAACATCTGTCAGTCATTTTATTATTATTATTATTATTGACAGTTCTAAACACATGAAAAGCCATCATTAAACAAAGCTGACATTGGAGAATGGATGGATAAAATATCAAAGTAGAGTAAATAATCCAAGAAAGTGAAATATCTACCCTTTATCTTATTCATATATATTCTATACAGCTCTTATCAAAGACAAATATAGAGAAAGATATCGGCTATAATGACAATAGGTTGATAGAATGGCTGCTGATAGATGCATACCATCCATCATCCACATCCTCCTCACCTCTTTAGGACTATTGTTTACCAAACTTATCATAAATAATGTATTTTGTATTTAAATTGTGTTAGCGGAAAATATAGAAAGATTGATAATTATAAACAATAAAATATTACTTTAACATCTGGTTCTTTTANCTTTCGAAGTTTCTAAGTGTAAAACTTTTTCCCTTTCACAAAATCATTAGCACCCAACCGTTTTATGACTTTCCCTGAGGTTAGAAATGGGGGGTTGTTCTATAAATAAGTCTATTTCTAACTAACACTTTCTGGTTTAGATATCGAATATTTTAAGTTTAATACAGCGAGCCAAAATATATAAAATAAAGATATATACAAATTTGCAAAAACAATAATGGTGTACTACCACAGTTCACTCTTGTGTTACAATGGAACAGAGACAACAGAATATAGTGAAAAGCGACAACACTACACTAGTTCACACTACAATCAGTGTTGCTGAATCGTTGTCTCGCTGCACCAGAAGTGACACAAAGCGCAACTCACGAAATTTATGACATAAAGCGTGCCATTTTCAAACTCTCACAAATTATTTTCAATATTTTGCATTAAAATCTCGCGACCCAAGATTTCGCTAAGCGACCGCAAATTAAGAAGCCCTGATTTAGTTTAATTGATCTATAAAAAATTATTATATACAAAAACATAAGTCAAATGCTTGTATATGTACGAATAAGTGGAAATAATGCGAACCCTTCATTGTTGAAACTCGAGGTATGTAAAATGGAACAAGATAATGCTAAATTCTAATTTTCTGTATAAATAATAAAGGTTATTTTATCAAAATACAATTAAGAAACGTTCTAAGGAACCACCAGAAGGCAATAAAATATCTAATTAGACCCTATAAATTAATTAAACTTAAAGAAATAATAAGAAATCGCTTCTGGTGTTCTACTATAAATACAGAATACAGTTGACTCCCGATATAGGGAACTCTCAAAGAGTTGAATATACACAAAATCGTTCGTTATATCGGGTCAAAGAGTCACATTACACACACGCCGGATTGCTTAAACAATATCAAATTTCTGCTATTGTTATATCTAATTACAGATATTCTTTGTTTTAATATATTTATACGTTTATATATATATATATATATATACGTAGAGCAGAAGTAAATAAATGTGAACTGAATGATAACAGAAACATCTGTAAAACATAAAATACATAATACAGAAAAATTTCCCACGTACACGTACACGGTTGTACAATTTTCTCGGAAAACAGCTGTTAAAGATAGAAGAGAAAAAAAAGAACAATCGATTTAAAACACGTCAGAGACGGCAACACTTGAAATACACTGTCTCGTGTCGGCGAGAGAGAAACGGGTGTCTATTTATCACGTGTTTACCTTCAGGTATATGAATGTCGACACAATTAAGAATTTTCGCCTGTTTACTATGATTTATATCACTCGTACCGGAAGGTGAGTGAAAGAAGCACGCGACGGATGTATATAAATACCGGGACGGGTGTTTATCAAATGGAAAAGACGAGGGGAAGAGAAACGGAAACGGAATTTCCTCCCGGTGTTGAACGCGAGAGGTTTTAAAATAAAGAAAACGGTTACTTACAGAGGCATACAGCAGCCAACAGTCGGACAGCCTGGTCAGGGGGGTGACAGTCTGGGTCGAGGGCCCTGAGGGCGTAAGTGGCGAAGGTGAGAGCGACGACCGCCTGAGCGGTGGGCCTGACGATCAGCAAAGCTGCCCACAATCTGAGGAAAGCGGGAAGGGGGCCGAACGCTTCCAAAACGTAAGCGTAGTCGCCCCCCGAATCGGGGACAGCTGTGCCCAATTCAGCATAACACACGGCGCCTAGTGCAGAGAAGGCCCCGCACAGGGCCCAGACCGCCAGGGAGGCCCCCGGCGATCCCGCGTACTCTAAAACACCGGCTGGGGTCAGAAAGATGCCCGAACCCACCACCGTGCCCACTATAATGGCCACGCCGTTGATCAGGGTGATCCTCTTCTCCACTCTCACCCCCGAATCTCTCGCGCTCGCGCTCTCCGCCGCTGACGCTTCCATTCTGACCCGACCGGGATCGACGTCCTCCCTCTCGCGCGAACGCCACTCCACCGGAAATCGTCCGGTGACGTCATCAGCGTCGGTTTATCGATCGGTGCGAAGGACGGCGCTGGGGGGAGGTTGACGCCTTTACGTCCCTTCCCCAATGACTCACCTAAATTTAACGTTACCTTTACGTCATGAGGATAAATTTTATACAGTTTATACAAAATTAATCAAGCTGTATAGATATAACGCGTATAAAGGTAAGAAATTTAAATATTTTTAAGCCTTTCTCGAGAAAATTAAAACCTGTAAACTCCAGGTTAGGAGCGTTTAAGTGGAAGAAAGGGATCAAATTTTTCCCAAAAATTAAAATTTCAAGGGACTTTTCCTGTAAAATGCATTTAAAAGTTAATTTATTTTTAAAATTTTAAACATAAAATCAGATTTTAAAAACCTCTGAACAGCGGACACTGAAAGGAACGTAACAAAATGTCCATTGTTCGGAAGTTATTTTGTATGCATTTAAAAAAACAAAATGTTTCCGAAATACACGTCCGCTGCTGGGAGATTCTTCTATATTTAATTGAATAGAAAATTAAAAAAATGTTGAAAAATATCGTTTTATTCGGATTAGATTTTCTCATACCACGTGATCGTTCATCCACGTGCGACTTTTGTGTCCCGGTTGCACGTGCGTGAATCGATCACGTGGCGTAACGAACGTTTCACCCATTGTAAATCATTGTTAAGTGTTAATTAATGACTTATTTACAAACTTGTCAGGGCTATTTTTATATTTTGTGACTTAAAATTTGATCTTTATCCGCATTTAAGTAATTTTTACTTGTAAAATGTTCATTTTTAATGAGATATAAATTTAAAAAACATGCTGAAATAAACTATAATAACGTATTAATTGTTATTATTCTTCATAAAATAATAATAAACTGTGTCCCCGTATGAGGCCTCACTTTGTTTTACTTTAAGGCTAGAACATGGTTTAAGTTCAAGTTACAGGGATACAGTTTAAGGTCTCATATTTTAAATTTATTTTTGTTATGGAAAATAAGGATCCTTTATATTAAGTATTCACTACACTTAGGAGCGTTAAAGATAGTCATACGGAAATGTTAGAAGGGCCTTTTGGTCTGGGATTCAGACACGGAAATGCCTCAAAATCTGTCTTTATTGATTTTATGGCTTTCAGAGGATGTGAGCCTGTATTAATGAGCGGTTACGTCTTTATTCGTCTCACTCAAGACTGGATATAGCACTTAGGGCCTATATTTTAGGCACATGATCATGTAATCCTTCATTGGGAATTATTTTTAAAATTTATCGGGCTGACTCACTGAATAACACAGATACTAAACACTCAGATTGATAATTCGATTGTATAGGATCTGTGAAATTGGAGTAACCAGTATCAAATTTTCTGTATTACTACTGAGCGTTGTACTAAAGAAATTCGTGTTTCATCATTAACTTAATTATCCTTTAAAATCATATTAGAGATTTTTAATATCAAGTTATGTATTAATTTTACTTAATATAAAGTGTAGTAGTCCATGTCAAATAATATGGTATTTGATTGAGAGCACAGGCGAATCTTTACAGTAGTTAATTAACCGACTTCTGGGCCATTATGAATGTTCCTGTTTCTTATCTTACACTAAGGAATTGTACTGTTGAGTTTGTAATGTTTTACGTTATTACAAACTGGGATTTCATGTACATTTATCCAGATTTATCCTGGAGTGTTCGTGTCCTGTAGGCAAATCCTGGATACAGTAACCACGAATTTATTCAGGATATTCTTGTAACCACGAGTTAATAACTCCAAAAGATTACTTTGATGTTGATTTTAAAAATATTAAAATGGTGAAAATTAAAGATAAAAATTAAATATGAATTAATTTGTATTTTATAGTTNAATTAATATAATTTAAGTAATAATTTTTTTAAATAAAATTAATACAGTTAAACTGTCCAAAGCGGAATCTTAGTAAAACGGAAATCTGCCTGAACGGGAATAATTTTTAATAAAGCAACAATTTTCTGTGTTAAATAACCTGTTCGTGACAGAAACCTGCCTAACTTGTGAAACGTGCGATTCCGCTTTACACGTGTTTTACTGTAATATAAAGCATTTCGAAGATCAGAAGGACCTCATTGTCTGTGCCCTACTGGTACGGTCTCTGTCTGCAGACCTTGTTTTGCAAAGCTGGGGCCTTAAATTTTAAAAAATCAGACAAAAGTGAAGGTGCTTTCCTCAAATATCCAAACTCAGTAAAACGGAATTTTCGACAAAAATCTCCCCCAATCATTTTTGGATTTTTTGTGTGAATTTTTAACGCATTTAATCATGATTTAATAAATATTGCAATTATTAATATCGTTACATGGTTTTATGCCATAGATCAAACAAGAAATATGATTTAATTAAAGATTAGTTTAGTTGTTTGTTAACTATTTTTTAAACAATGTTAAAATTGTCGTTAACAAAAACAAATTAATTCTGTTTTCGATTAACAGATGGCAACACGTTCCCGTCTTTCGCGGCAAGGTCTATGTAAAAACTCTCCCGTGATTCTATTTTGGGCCATTTTGGGACTTATCGATAGACTACACTCCATACGTAGTTCTTGCGTGAGTCGACTATTATTACGTATATAAGTACTCAAACTTTTAAACAATGGGTTATTGTGTGGTACCAAATTGTAAAAGTAAATTTACAGACGTTCGATTGTTTAGATTTCTTGCAAATAAGCAGAGGAAAGCAAAATGTAGCGTAGACATCAACGGATGGTTCATGATGCAGTTCAAAGAATTTGTATGAGTAAAGTTTGTAATAAGTGGTTTAAACGAGTGGATACCCTTCGTGTCGAACGAACTATACATGGAAATTTTTAAATAATATCGGCAATCCAGATAGAAAAATGAAAAAAATTACATTTATTTTATATCTGATGATAAAATAAAATAATTAAACATATAACTGTTTTAATATGACCATATTGTATTTAAAAATAAAATTATGATGATGGTATTGACTTATACTCTCAATATTTATTAATAAAACGTTGCAAAAAATTTAGTTTAATAGTAATTTATACTTAATTCAATTTAAATAAAATTTACATTAATTTTATTGTTAGAATTTTTATTTTAAAAGTAGTGATGGAAATCTAAATAGGCTATATCTAATTAAATTAATTAAAATATCTATAACCATAAGGTAGATAATAGGAAGGGCTTACCACACCAATGATAATGGGCACAAACGCTCAAGAATCAAAGTAAAAATTTAATAAAACAAAAAGGGGGTACAATAAGATGATTACATAAGTATAAAAACCGTAAAAATCCAAAATGCATTTCGGACTATTTTCCAATGGAAAAATAGTCCCTCATCAGTTAATAATAGCGAGAGGTCTTAATATACTTAAAATTATACAAGGTGAAAAAAATATCAAATTTAAAATTAAACTTAAAACTAGGCCTAAAACTATACAATATAAATATGAAGCCATCGCCATGACTGTATGAGCAGTAAGCATTATCAATGTAGACGGGATTAACATTTCTTCCTAACGTTGCATGGTAACATGATGAACAGTGTGCTGATACAAAAATAGTTATGAGTTAGCCGAAATATTGATTAACAGTTATGAACTAATATTATACAGTCAGTTTAAATTATGTACATACCATATCTAATTCTTATAATCTAGAGATTCTATAATATTTAATTGATTTTATTTATATTTAATTTTTTCATTTGCATAGCAATAATTATTTGTCACTGATCATTCATATCTTTTATTCTGAACATTTAAAAACAGATTTTATCTGAATAACATAAATTGTTTTTTTTCTGGAGAAAAAAAATGTAAGGATCAGATGCGTTTAAAATGCTTCTGTGTTCGTACATCTATTTTCAAAATACTAGTAAAAATAATTTAGCTAAATTGTGCATTTGACACATTTTTCTGGTATGGATTTAAAGTGTAATGATTTAATATTTTTCTCACCTTTAAATATATCAAATATAATTCAAAAGATTTAATATTTTTACAGTAGTTTTTAGTAGTAAACTTTAAATTTTATTATTAATGCAGAACATGTAAACAAAANACTATTGAATTTCATCTTAATTTTATAACCAATCGTGCTTTAAAAAAATAATTATAAATTTGTTATATTATATTATTATATTCTTTATTATACTTTAAATTTTCTTTGATGTTATTGCATCACTTTACGAAGTGCCTATATACGTAATTGCACCAGTTTTAGTACCTATTTAATTAGTTTCAATCATGACATCAAATGAGATGGATGATTGTTTCGTTTAGACTATTTGATAAAAACGTTATATAAAATTGGGGTTGCATAATCATCCGAAATTATAATATTTTTGACTGGAAATCACTGGATTTATGCAATTTTAGTTTAATTAATGTCGTATAAAACTGAATGCTCGTACAAGTTTGCTACTCAAAAAGCCCCAAAATGGCGGCTCAAGAAGTAGGTCACGCGTGTCCTGACCTTCTTATATAGACCTTGTTGTTTTCAGCGTTGTATAAAAATCCAGCAAAGAGTTACTTAACTTTCCCAGCAACATTTAAAATTGCGTGAGGCGCCATCTGTTATGATATTATATTTTAATATTTTTTTTTAATATAAATTATTGTAAAATGGCAAAAAGCTTAATTTTGGGGTAAGACGAGTTTTATATTTAAAAAAAACTTGTAAATGCTAATAACCAGTAAAATTATTAAGTCCGATCCCACACGAGATACGACGACACGTAATCCCCTATATCTCTCCATCCTCCCGATCTTTTAACCACCAAAATTTAGTAGCATCAATTTCCCTAATACACGAACCTCCCTGCAAAATTTCTGAAATTTTCGACAAAAAGCACAGGTGTTATTGAGCTTGAAATCAGTTGAGCAAAATTGTGCCTCTTCCGAAACACACACTAACATCCCTACCATTAAGAAAAAAAGCCCAATTTCTACTCTTCCAGAGACAGAAATACATTTAAACTGTGGTAAATTAAAGATACTTCACTGTAGGAAGAGGATTTAGAATAAAGTCCTGCGGCTTGATGGCAGTTTGAAAAATTCCGGATAACCGGCAAATCTGGCAACACTGTCGACACAAGAGCGATCTTCCAAGGAGATGTATAGAAGTGAAAGGAGGATATCTGTAAATATAAAAGTAAAGATTTAGCAGATTATTCTCTCTTTTCACATTACATGCAACACGGAAAACACATAGTCATGACACCAACTGTTAATAACTGAAATACGAATGTTTACTATATGTTTTCCTGGGTATACGTCTAATTATACATTATACACAGTGTATGTGTAAATATATAATAGTTTATATTATAAATTTTGAATTATTTTGGCGAATCTTTGGCGAATGCCTAAAGTGCGTATCCAAAATAATAAATGTCAAAAGTAGGTCTAATCCCCTTTCTAAATCTTCCATTCGTTGCGATGGAACAAACATTTCATGATCTTCCTGTTTAGTCCATTCGAATGTTGTGTAAATCAGGAATTTTGCTCGTATTCTACATCATTTTGTCTGTAAATTTAATTTTTGTTTCCGATTTTCCTATATTAATAGAGAGGTTGCCGGTGTCGTATTCAGCCCAAAACGTGAACGGCGGACGGTCGAGCGCCGCCATCTGGCAATTATAGACGGTCGATAATGGCGTTCGCTACGTCTAGTATGGCGAGTAGATCGGTGTAAACTTCATTTTTTTGTATTTGGGGTTAAAATTATGACCTATTTTACTAAAATAATGAATATTACGAATAATATTGTAAAGAAACAGTTTTAATCCAGAAATTATTTAATTATTCAATTTTTTAGTAAGTGGTGCGAAGTGCCTATAGAATTTACATATATTTGCCTTCATAATAGCTTATCTTAAGGTAGGTTTCTTCTACCATCAACAGCGTAATACGCTTGTAAATTTTCTAAAAATTAATTTTCCTAGCTGCTTTCGGATTTACATAAGCCACTACTTCCCTCGACAAAAGTACCGTCCTATCGTCCGATCGTACGGTAGGAGACACCACGCTAATTAAAAATAATTATTTAGTGTTATTAAACATCCTATAAATACTTTGAAATAGTTTAATTTGTTTATTTACCTTCGCTGGTAACCCTCGATGTTAAATGCATCCGCCATTTTTTCAACAAATTTCCCGTGAGTCGATGCGCGACGTTCACTGAGTCACGTGATGTTGCGAACATGCGCTGCAACGATATTTTCTTGGAGTTAAAACGTAAACCGTGTACTTCTGCTTGCCATGTACAAGTTTCTGAACTTCATACCATCTAACCTGATAAGTCTGATGGAATCAATGAAAATTTCGATAAACTGACTCCTGATTATTTTTGTTCTTGCTTTAATCAATTACTACATAAGTTACCATGAATCAATCTACACATGAAATACTTTTGACCTCGTCTAATTCTTGTTCTGCAAGTGCATTTTGTGTTCGGTAAGTACTCCTGTACTCTAGGTGTCTTGGAGATCCTTATGGACAAGTTTATTCTGAGGAGTATTTGTGGTTCCTCCCTGACAGACTAATTTCAAGAGAATACGCAGTTATTCCTGGCGGTTCTGTCCTGCAAGACTTCTTCTGCAAAACTTGTTCTACACGTACTCAAGGCGTTTTGGAGGCCCTTATGGACAAGTTTACTCCAAGGAGTTTTGTGGTACCTCCATAACGGACTTATTTCAAGAGAGTATGGAGTTACTCCCGGTGTTTTCTCTGCACACTTTTCCTCTATATTATTCCATTGAACTCTCTCTTAGCTTTAATTTTAGTTATTAAGTTTATTTTTCTTATGTTAGTTATTAAGTTCTAAATACTTTGTCTGCAATATTTTCTACATATGATAACTCTGTATACATTGCTATTCTGTAATAATATTTCATTGTTATTCTGTATTAATGTTATTAATGTATTAATTATTCTCTCTGTAATATTTTGTATTTAACTGACAGTTTTGTATACACTGTTAATATGTACTATTGTAAATGTATATAATTTTTCTCAGCTGTGCTCTTGCGGTGCTGAGTATGTGCCTCGAGCACCTAATAAAAACGATTGATTGATTGATTGCCATGTACAAGTAACGTTTGAACTTGCGCCGCAACCTCTCTAATATAATTATTATTAAAATTTGTAACTAAAATAGGTTTGTTTCATAGGATCGATATGCCACCCGGAAGGAATTTCTACGTTGCAAGTAGACCCTGTTTAGGTGTTAATAACTGATAAATTGTTTTCAATATAAACGATTTAGGGTTAATGTTACCCTAGGTATCGAAGATGGGGCGGTCGCCAATTCGGTCGGTGCTTCCGGTCGCTATCTTGTTTGCACGCGTGCATGCGCAAACAAGATGGCGACCGTCGACAATAACCAAAACACGCCTATATTTAAACTTTTTTTTAAACTAAAACATTTTTAAAACGTAAATTTGCTACTTTTTTGTCCCGTGCTTTTGGTTTCATTTCCTACTTTTGGACCGGAGACGAAAAATAATAAAGCCACCATACTACCTGAAAACAATTGATAACTGGACGTAGTGAATTACGAGATTCGATACATCAATGGTTCGAACAGGATTTGCCTGAAGTACAATTATAAGCTTTGGGGAACTGCAGCCTCAGCGGCTCGCTTCGGCCGCGCTGTCGAGCGGTCTCGGCATACAAATATATCACCACCTAGGTTAGTAAAGGATGAATCACTAACCTCCGGGAGGTCCGTCGGGAGCAGGAACAGTCGAACGTCACTTACTTGTTAGTGGAAAACTAAAACGGCGTAGAATGCATTGTGAAAGGCACGTTTTAACCGACAGATAAACAGTAAAAACAATTGGCCAAATTTTCTTACTCGTTAACTTAAAAAAAAACAGAAAATTGTTCAAACTTTAAAAAAAAACACGAACTCCATTCGAAAAGATAACAACATGCACCATCCGTCTACACCATAACCGAACTCAAAGTTTGCATAATTGCTCATGTTTTCCGAGCGGAAATTTTTGAAGAAAATTTGCATACGAAATCGTCAGTATGATAAGCGCCATCTACATTTCATTTCTAAACGCGCATGCCGTCGAGGTTACCGGAAGCGCCGCTTCTTCGATACCTAGGGTAACATTAACCCAATTTAGTATTAAATTACCTGTCATTTGCACGAGTTATTTTGCCGCTTATTACAATTTATTAGGACAATAGCAAATTTGCAAGAGAAATTTTGCAATACAGTACGTGTTTAAATTGTACTGTACACGGTGATTATAATTAAAGTTTCGCTACTCAGACCTGTCTAGAGCCCGTTTTCGTGGACGTATTTTGATGAAACTTGGTATATATGTTATATGGATAATGGGGAAAAGAAAATGCAAAAAAATATTTAGTTCGAATTTTTACCACTAGGTGAAAATTGGCGCACGAAGAACAAGAAACATAAAATGGAAACACGCAAAAGCTTTTTATTCACAACATTTGTTCAATGTGCAATTCATTTGCATCAATTACATGTTCAAAACGACTTACAATGCTAAATATTTTTTTGCATTTACCTTTTCCCCATGGTCCATATAACATATATACCAAGTTTCATCAAAAACGTCCGCGAGAACGGGCTCTAGACAGGTCTGAGTAGCGCAACTTTAATTATAACCACCCTGTACTTGTTTTTCAACTTTCTGTTCTGACTTCTTTGCAGTTTTACATGATTCTTTACGAATCCACGACGTAGAAGGAAGAAAATCGTTGGATGCCAAAGTATTCTTTGCAGGTCTTTCAGAAATATCTTAAGTATAGTAATAGTTGTAATTATCATTTGGCATTTCAGAATTTCTAGACAAAGAAGAGAAAGGATTTCCTGAAGGAAAATTGTTCTAAAAAATTCTCACTCTTAATTAGTATTTTTTCAATCTTGCAATAGTTTGTTGACGAAGAGTCGCCATTTCTTCAACTAAAATTTCGATTAGAGTAATTACACTATAATAAGCTAACTATAATAATCTACACTATGATGATCATAATCACTCTGATCGAAATGTTTCTTCCATCTGTCGATTCATTACAGGATGATATAAATTGTGTTTCTGCTGAAGACTGCATTCACTTTCTCCGATTAACATGTTCTCGATTTTATAAATTTGTAATGAAAAAGAAATTTATGCAAACAGAAAAAGAGACAATATAGAATCACCCAAAACTATTATCGACAATAGGGGTGATACAGTAGTTAATTAACCATGTGGTTAAAAGAGAGAATGAAGTTGGTTCCAACTGGAACAGTCCACAAAAGCAAGATCTGATAATACCTCTTTATTATCTGGATCGTATAAATTTAATTTTCCTCTCATCTTTGCAGCTTAAAACGCAAGCAGTTTGAAGGCCAAAATTATAAAAGAAAATAATCGAATTTCCTTGAATTATTTTTTATATAAAAGTTGATACAATGGTCTTCATAATAATGTAAACACAATGTCTTCACAGGAAATTATGTTTACTTTGTTACTCCATTATTGAAGGATAATAGATGAGTTCAATAGATAAAAAAACCGAGAGAACAGAATTTTATACCATTTCCTGTCTTCAGGTTGCCTTTCGTAGGTGAGTATTCGAAATTTTATAGTGTAGGTAAGTTCAAGACTATTTCTGTCCTTTGTTTAATAGGTAAAAGTCTAGAAAAATATGAATTCGATCGCATTAATTCATATTCATCCCGAGAAAATAGAGAAGATCACGAAATCTAATTACGAGGACGCTTGGCAACCACTTCTTAGAATAATGCTCCTCTTGGGACTTAAACTAGAAAGAAAAAAGTTTAATATTCTTAGCATCTTTAATTTATTCTTTATTGTATTGATAATTATATTTATTTTCACGTCATGCATTGCTCAATTATGGGAGCAGAAGTCATCTTTCATAGTTATTTTGACGGCTATTCAAATTGAATTTCCCAATCTGATATCGTTGATTTCTTTTCTTCATTTTCATGACAATAAAGAAAAATTGTCGATTCAGATAATGAAGATTTCTGAAATTTCTGACGGCAGAAATCATGTGAACAAGAAATTCCTTGTAACGAAAATCGTCGTTGTATGGTGTGTTATTATTTTCGGTACTTTTGTTATTATATTTGCATTAAATAGCGAAGAAAACGGAATGATACCATTCTGGAATATAAATAATTTTTTTGGACAGAGAATTCCAGAAAAGATTTCATTGTCCATATTTTATTTAATTCTCTATCTTCGAAGTATATTTGTCACAATACCACAAAATATCATGTTTATATTTTTTGCGATGATATGTCGAAGCATTGAACAAGCTTTCAAAAGTTTGCATGATAAAATACGTTTCTGCAAAGATGAGAAGAACGTCAGATGGATACGAACCACTTATCGAGATATAATGAAGATTGCAGAAATTATTTCAGAAACATATTCCATTATCTTACTTCTATGGAGTGTGCTGGTTGGAACCAATCTGACTCTTTCTCTTAGTCGCGTGGTCAATTATCGACTGTCTTACCCCCTTTTGTCCATAACAGTTTTGGCTGATTCCACGTTGTCTTTTTTCCTGTTTGCAGAAATTTGCTTTTGCATATCTCGCATTACAGAAGAGGCTAAAGCGATTTCCTTCATAGCATACGATTCTTATGTAATGGAAGAAGATAGGCGGATGGTAGAAACGCTTTTTCGATTATCCGTCGAATGTCGACAGTATCTTCCCTCATTTAATGCCGGAAGAATGTTTTCTGTGGATGCTAGCCTTGTTATGGCTATATTTAGCGTTGCATCTACTTATGCTCTGTTTGTGTATCAATTAGAAGCTAACTGATTTCCTTCTTGAAATATCTTAAAATTTACTTTTTCTATACAATGAAAATATGTTGTTTCCATTTATTTAAACAGTAGACTCTCACTACTCTGGCAATCAATAATTAAGCATCTCAATTATCCTTGGTATTATCTCAATTATACGGTATTGCATTTTAGTGCCCCGTTCGCTCTTAAGAACAGAGCAATAAGTCACGTCATTCATTGTTTAAGTAGTCTTTAGGTCTATATACTCTCAGCAATTCGGTACTCACGCTAATTTGGCATCCCATCTGTGCAAGAAATGGCCTGATTAGCCACAATGTACTATATATCTTTTAAAAATTTGTAAAATTAATAAAATTTATCTTTAAGTTTATAAACTGTGAGTTTTTTTAAATTATAAATATTTATATTTATAAGTTGACTTCGGGAATTTGGTATTGAGAATGTTTTCCTCTTGTTAATTAATAAGAGGAAAATTTTATTTGTAATGTAAAATACAGATTGGCAATCACTTAAATACATAAAAAAATAAGCTGAAATGAAACTAATAAACTTCAAGCACGTGACTAAAAAGGAAAGCAATTATAAATATCATTATTTTCGAAATTTTCATCATTAATACAGTCACTTCGACAAATATCAGGTAAGGAGATGTTTAATATAGAAGTTAAATTAGATTGTAGTGACTTGCAATTGTATAAATCAGTGGTTTACAACTAGAGTTCCACTTCAGGGGTGCCGCGAAATGTAGCACTGAGCAAAGATATAATACAAGTAAGCTATAACTGTACAGTGATAAAGGAATAGGGATGCCCAAGAAAAATGTACCAAGTTGGGGGTACCACTATTAGGAAAAGTTTGATTGTAATGAAATTATCTCATTTTCATTGGTAAAATTTAATAATAATCTAATAATCTCTTCTCTGTGTTGAAACAGTGCCCTCCTTTATGTTATACTAGCTAGGGTAACCGGCTTCGCTCAGGAAGTTGATATGAGATTGTGTGGTAGTTGGAATAAAAGGACAAACTTTAAAATATGAGGTAAAAATTTTTTATTGAAAACATATTCTAACTATCAGGTCAGTCCATAAGTTCGTGCGTATTTTATGATCTTGAGAAAAATCTTGTTTTGCTGTTAAAAATGCCAGTCTAATGTGATACTTTTTACACTGAAGTGTTAAAATTGGATCTCATTCATATAATACTGTTCAGAATTGGGAACATTTCAGTTGTTTATTTTCGTTAAAATGGAAGTAACAGCTGAATATAAGAGACATGTTTTATACTTTTTATTTTTAAGTGGTGAGAATGCTACAAATGCAGCCAAAAAATTAAATACTGCTTATAATCAAACTGTAACAAGTGTAAGGACTGCGCAGAAGTGGTTTGAAAGATTTAGAAATAATGATTTTAGTGTGGAGGATAAGGCTCGTACTGGAAGACCCGTTGACTTTGATGATGATGCTCTCTCTGCACTAGTTGAAGCAGAACCATCTTTAACAGTTGATGAAATTGCGGAACGTTTAAATTCATCCCATGGAACTATTCATAGACATCTACAACAAATCGGAAAAGTTTCAAAGCTAGGAAAATGGATACCACATGAACTGTCAATAGCTAACTGACAACAACGTCAACTGCTCAACTCCAAAGCTTCAACTGGGAAATTTTACCTCATCCACCATATTTGCCAGATATTGCTTCCAGTGATTATCATCTTTTTCGGAGTTTGCAGAATTTTTTAAAAGGAAAAACTTCTGAGGATGAGAACAATGTAAAAAAAGGCTATTTCTGAATATTTTGATTCAAAACCGAAATTATTTTACAAAGACGAGATTAAAAAGCTACCATCAAGATGGCAAGAAATTGTACAAAATAATGGTGAATACATTATAGATTGAAATAAGATTTAATTAACATTTTTTGTTGCTTTTTTGTAGATGAAAATGCGCACGAACTTATGGACTGACCTAGTATTTACAATACTTGTTTATAAACAACATTTTTCATCTTGTTATCTGAAATATATACAGTATGTACAAATTTTTCGAATTTCCTACTCGAGAGCAAGCTACGTATGTGACCGTGAGAGAAACATAGTCTTTGAGATTGATGCCGCAATGTTTTAAAGTGTGTCCTTGTGCTTTGTTAATTGTAAAACTATAGGCTAATTTAATTGGAAATTGCAGTTTTTTAAATTGGAATGGCAGTTCAGTAGAGATCAGTGGTATTCTGGAGATAAATACTGTGTGCCCTTTCCAGAGTTCAACTCTCATATTTTTTGTTAGTCGCAGTATTTGTATATATAGCCAGAGATGTGATTTTTTTAAGCATGCATTAATCTCGTCTGCTGGTGTTGAATTGGGGATAACTGGAAGTGTTTGTCAAAATTTCGACCGTTCTAAACGTTTCTAATAACGTAATTTTCATTTCTTTTTCGGTTCTTCCCTTCGTCACTGATAAGAAACTGACGTTCGAACCCACGACGGATCTCGCTTTATATACCCCCATCAATAGGTAGTCCCATCCATACAAAAAAGGCTTCGAATGTTCCACAATGTTCCAAAACATTCCACAACATTCGAGAGTGTTCTGGAATGTTACACAATGATATGGGATGTTCCGGTATGTTCCCGAACGTTCTAGAACATTCCGGAACATTCTGGAATGTTGTGGAATGCTCTCGAATACTCTCGAATGTTCTGGACTGTTTTAGAAATTTTTAGAGGGCGAAACTTCCAGCCCTTATATCGTCAACAGCACGCCCTTCAGGTAAAAACGGGAACCTTTCTCATGGATGGGGGATAGAGGGCTACCACACCATATAACTCCCTTGATCGTACCGGGACTCGTTTTTGAGTTTTAGCGGCACGCGCATTGTACACTTACCTTTATAATATATATTGATTTTTTGAGACACATTGGCAATTGGAACAATTAGTTTAAAGACTGTAAGAAAATAAAATGGATGTGATAAAGTCCTATTATCAACACTTCATCATGTCTGAAAAATATAATAATAGAATTTCGTGTTATGAAGCATTCCATTTCCAGAAAAATAAACACTAACATTACTTAAAGTGTTAAAAACATAAAGATTAATCTTCGCACATGGTTTTAATGTTACCGAAACCGAAAATGGTATTTCTGTTTGCTGTTTTAAATATAAAATTAATTAAAAGAGATATTTATTGAAAATAGCAGTTTTATGAATAAATTCAAATTATTATGTGTTTTGAGATAAGTGTTCCAAGCGTAACGTGGTGCAAAATCAAATAACCATATACGAAAGTAACGTTATGTGAGGTGTATTTTACATGTAAATTTATTAATTGGTGCGAAAAGCAAAGATTTTTACTAGAGTAACATTTTGTAATGCCACCATAACCAAATATTCCAAACAAATACAGTAGATTTCCGCGTAACATAGAAATTTATTGCGCAATATATTTGTAAGGAAGTTGTATCAGTGACAAAATTTACAGTGAAAATTTTACTTTGACATTTATAAAAGGAAATTTATTAATTATGTTTAAAAAACATTCAAATTTTATAATTAGACAAAGGTTTTATAATGAAATCGTAAAATGAATTAGCGCATGTTTTCCTCAATTTTATTGAGGAAAATTTATAAATATTCCTATTAATTAAAATTAAGTTTCCCTTTTTATTAGAAACAATGTTTTCATTAATTAAAATCGAAGAGATAATTTAGCCTTTAAAATTTATCGATTAAGTTTTAAATACAGTCGACCCCTCTATAACACGGGTTCATATAGTTCGGATTCCTATATGACGGCGATAAAATTGCGACACTATTCATACAAACACGCCAAAAAAACTCGTATAATTTGGTAAAACGTCATCTCCGACTCGTGTCGCGACAGGATCGGTCGAATCTAGACCAATAGCGGATATTGTACAAACCGTTGAGTTTAAACGAGCAGCGGTCCTATTAAAAAACCAATTATTATTTAACGTCCATAAAAATTATACTTATATTAATGATGTCTCCAAAGTTCAGCGAATTTTTCGCAAAGAAAAAATAATTTGTCAGGAAGCACGCGAGCGCCATTCGACGACAAGCTCCACGATGAAAACAAGCTTAAGCAATGGCGTGGTCGAACGGTGCACACTCGGTAAGTAATCCTACAATTTTTTGTTTATAGCATAATTTATATGGATTATTCCCAGAAAATTATACGTATTTTGGAAATGTTGAGTCGAATTAGTCTAGAATCGATTAATTTTATGGAAGAAAACCTATCAAACAGCCGTAGTTTGTAAACTGCATACGTGCCGGGCTGTGATTGGCTCATGTATTTAAGGACTCGTAGAACATCAATTTCATAAAGAACGGAACGTATCTACCGTGTTATAGGGACTGTATATGATGATGATTCTAGAAAATTTTTAAATTTAATTTTAAGAATGAATATTTTCAAACTTTATATTCTTGATTGTTAATGACTGTATTTGTTTATAATTAATGATAATTGAAAAGTTAAAATAGCACTTTAATGAATAAAACCACTGAATACTGGATCAGTGGTTTTATCCACTCGGCCTATGATAGATCTGATCTAACCATGGAAAGGTGTTGGGCAGTAAATTCGTCAGAGTACACATCGTGAGTAGGCTTTGAATGCCTCAGACAAGCAATATAGTTGCAATGATGTTTTTGCCGTTTATATAGAAACATATATAAGCCTCAGTATAGAAATCTGACTCTTCTTGTACCACCGGAAGGCTACTAACAGAAAAAATATATATGGACGACTCGTGGTCTGTCATTAGCGCTCTAACATTCCAGTTCTGTTTGGAAACGGAGGACCACCGTGTTAGTGTGGAGTACCACTAATGTGTTTTTCAGTCCTATCTTTACTACTAATCGGCCCGATTCCTTTACTAGTCTGAGTAACCATCTCGTATGACATTTGGTCACCCCTAATAGTGGTACGAGGAAAAGTAACAGCTGTACATTCAGGAAATCTGCACCTGTGCAAGCAGCCATTTTCCAGCAGGATAATGAATGCTCGGCAGCATACAGCTAAAATTTTTTAGGAACGTGCCACATTTATTTTGTTTATCTGGTCTCCGAATTAATTGCCTATCCAATATTTGTTGGATAAGATGTTCGCTAGCTTCGGCTATCTATCGTTATGAGAAATCTAGAACCGCATTGCAATTTGCAACATTTTTCGGATAATATAATACAGTATGACATACAGTGCCTGTATGGCTGTGTGCCTATATGTCCGACCGTATCGCCGCCTATTTCCAGGAAAAACGAAGTACTACAGAGAACATAATAGTAAAGGTTGTTAATTGTACATTTTCCTATCCTAAATTGACTCTTTATAATGATACTATCACTTATTACTTCTAATCACTAATTACTTATTACCATGATCATTACCTTCACAATAACAAAGTTCCATTCTATTCAAACGTTTCTTTGATGTATAACTTTTTTGTTCACGAGTGTATTAACAATTTCTATGAAATGTCCCAAAACACCAATGACTCTGTCCACTTCTTGGACAGTCATTCGCTCATGAGTCATTTTAACCAATTAACCAATAAGCTCTTGCGTACTTAAACTAATACGAATGGTAATTGTTTAAACTTGTTTTTCTATTATATATACAATATACACAGAGAACTCTGAAAGAGATTAACTAAATTATACACTATATCAAGAATCAACGATAACATGACTTTTTTGAAAAGAATATTTACAGAGAGAATATGCATGAAAACATGCTCAACACCATAGAAGTTTCCAACTTTGCATTATGGATAAAGGACACAACTATTGGTTTCGTAGAAGATCTATTCCAGTATTTATGTGTATTCTTCATGGAGAGCGTAGGTTGTCCATGTCAATTAATCTTTTTGTTTTTCTTCATCTTGATTGTTTACTATTCATCATTTACTTACAATAAAACTGTGGTAAGCAAAAATACATCAATATTGACACCATTAATACGAAATTTATAAGTAACAGTAGCGAAATAAACAAATTTTGTGTTCTCTTGCAGGATTTGACCGAATGTGGAAATATAAAAGTAGGAAAACGATACCAAAAGCGGTCTCAACTGTCGAAAGAAGCTAAAGGTTCAAGAGACTTGCCTCCTGTATATCCTAACGGTTGGATACCATTAATAGAGTCCAGGGATATCTTAATTGGTCAGTGTAAGCCTGTAAATGCTCTGGGTAAGGATTTTTTCATTCGAAGTTTTTATTTAACAAAACCATTAATGCCTCGCGAAAATTCATATTGCAATTTCAAATATTTTCTCATATCTCGTATTAAAAATATTAATGTATACGGTATTTACTTAGAAATAAAGATGAAGTAAAATTTTATAAAGTAAAATTTCAATAATTTTATCAATAAAATTGAATGCAAAAATAAGATAAAACTGAAATGCAGAAACTAGAAAGTATGGAAAATGGTTCCTTGTCTTTTTGAATATCTAAATAATGATTATTTGTTAAATTACAGGTCAAGATTTTGTTATTTTTCGAGGTAAAACTGGCAAAAGTTTCATTTTAGATGCTTATTGCCCTCATTTGGGTGCTCATTTAGGAGTTGAAGGTAAAGTTTACGACGATTGCATCGAATGCCCTTTTCATGGATGGAGATTTTCTGGTCAAGATGGCTTATGTGTCAAAATTTCATATTGTGATAAAGGTAAAAGCTGCTGAAGATACGAAGATTACACAGGTCTGCAAATTTCAACTAATAAAAAACTGTTTGGACTTTGAGATGTGATTTTTACTAACAACTATGGATACAACTAAAAACGACCTCTCAAATGTTTCCATCACGTAACGTTTTGATACAAAGTTTGGTAAAAAATTCATAAAAGCATATTATATAAATATGCATAATAGTGTTTTAATTTATTTTAACGTGGAAAAATTATCAATTTCAATTTATTATTAACATATATGAGTAAAAAATACAACATAAGCCACTAATTAGCTTCGGTGCTTATCAGTTCTGATTTTCTTTTTTGCCCTAAAACTGTGTTTCGTGGATCCTCTTTATGATCTGCATCTTGAATGTCCCTATGCATTATCAACAGTAATCCGCCGTCATACTGGCATCCCATCGTCCCTTATATCTTCTTTCCATCTCCTTAATGTCCTGATGGAATCTTTCGCCCTGTTCTTCACTTACAGCTCCTAGATTTTAAAGAAGTAATCCAAATGCGAGTTCAGAAAGTGTACCTTGAGGCTCCTATTGCAGCCTAGTTCATGGTACTTAAATACAATCCAGGCATTCCGTTCTTTATCGTTCATTGAAGAAAGAAGTTCTGTGTCTGATATTAATTTCCTTACATCAGGTCCTGTAAATACACCTTTTACAAGTTAGTTTTGCTTCGGACAAGGCTGGGAACTTTTTGCATAAATATAAAAAGCAGTTTCCATCTTTTGGTAAAGTCTTTATGAACTGTTTCATTAATCCCAGTTTAATATGCAAGGGTGGCAGCAGCACTTTCTTTCGGTTCACCAAGCTACTACTCACAATATTCTTCATGCCAGGTTGTAATTGTTTTCTAGGTAGCCATTGCTTCTAAACCCGATGCAAATTCCTGGCTGTATTGTCCCATTCAGAGAAAACACGGAAACGTGTGAGAGACCGGACTTGACAGAAAAATTTTATTCAAAAAATTTTTTCGAAAAAAACAAAGATCGCTACGGATATGATTATATCCTTTCTCACGGACTTGCTTCCTCGTTTGAGGTGACACATCGAATGTTTCACTAGGATCAAATGCAAAATCGCCATTGGACGATTTTACCATAAAAAAAAAAAAAACAAAAGGACAAGAGTTGCGAGGAGGAGGATCCCCAAATAAAGGAGAAGGTCCGATGACGCGACAGGGAGTTCGCCTGACAGGAGAGGGTTGCTCGCCTGACAGGAGAGGGTACTCGAAGGTTGGTCGTGTGTTACACTCGGATATACTTCGCTGCCGATGCTCCTCCAATAGCCAGCGATCAGAAGCTTAATCGCCGATAGCCGATGACCCCAAGTACCCACCAAGGATGTGTCTCCACCGAAAAAGGACCCAAATCAAGAAAGTGATTTCAGGTAAATACCACGCGCGAACATTTGTAAACTCTCTCTCGCTTAAAGCATATGTGTAACTAGTTTATATAATCAATAAACGGGTATTATTTTCTATAATCGAATTGTAAAGTGCATTTGTTTAGCCCAGTTGGTCTCCATCCCGAGTCCAACCGCCCACAGACGCGACTGCTCGCGCGTAAAGGCGAACGTAACGGTCTCTGTGTCTACCTAAAAGACACAGTAATATCAGTCCTGACGAATTAATCATTGCAGTCTTTGCCGACGCGATGTCGACCCTTCGGTTCTATGGTGCCGAAGCATAGGGGGTGCTTCGCGCATTGTCACACTTGGTATAACCTAACTGCTGACCTAATAACATGCACCTGATGCAGTGTGTTTGATTACGTGTATATTTTGGTTAAATCAGGAATTCTAAATCAATTTTTTTGTTTTAAAAATGTAAGTATATTTATTTAACAAAATAATTAAATAAATTACGGCTACTGAAACATGTCACTATTAATAATATGCAAAGAAAGGTCAGTTTATCCAATAAAAATGGTTTTGTAGAAAAACATTACGTGATAGAGAAAAATAGTTACATTTTTTAATTCAGCATGAAAAAGCGTATAAGGATCACATAAAGAAGTAAAATAGTTTTTCCACTGCAGACCTGTATTATTAATACATAAAAATTAATATTTGCTTTCTAAATATATTTGCTTTCTAAATGTAGTCCCAGACGTGGCTAGAGTAAAATCTTGGGAAACAATTGAACAAAACGGTTTCATTTACGTCTGGTATCATGCAGAGGGCGAAAATCCAACATGGAAACCTCCTGTTATTCCAGAAATCGAACAGGGATCGTGGACATACAAAGGCCGTTCGGAGCATATCGTCAGCTGTCATATACAAGTAATTTAACATTTAAAATTTAGAAATATAAAATTTAAGGGTTCCAATTTTATAATCTCGTTTATTTTAGGAGATTCCAGAAAATGGGTCTGATATAAAACACTTTGACTGCATACATAGTGCCAGCATTTTGTCAGGAAAGAATAATCAATGGACTTTTTGGAGTTACGATTGGCGGGCTACTTGGTTTTCCAATTCTTTTCCTCATCACCATATGACTTCAATTAATATCTCTGGGGATGTGAAGTTGTTTGGTCTATCGTTACCTTTTGTACAAATGAAAATGGAAGTTAAACAGGTAAATATGGAATTTATTGTTTTTAATATATATTCTCTATAATAATTTGATTTACTTGGTAATTTTCATGATATAAAAATAATTAGAAATTTCAGTTAATGATTTAACTGTTTTCATCAACAACATACTTCGTATCATTTAGCATAAGTTTCCCAACGTAGAAGATCGTTAATCCGGCATTATGGGACAGAGTGGTTTCGGATTATCGAAAATGCCAGATTGCCGGGACATATTTGCATTTTCCTAAAATTCCATAAGTTAGGCTATATGTGGTCTGAACGTTCAGACATTTGTAGCGTACATTATTTAATATGCCGCACGTATGCTTCCGATTTGTTCATATAAGCTCTTTATCAGTCTGAATTTGATATGGCCCATCAGCAACCGAGTGGATAAAACCAGTGCCGTAACTAGGCAGGTACAACAAGTGCACCCGCACACGGTCCAATTGGAAGGGGGGCCAAAATGCATGTATTTGTTTTATTGTTTTCCCAAACGTAATTAATTAAGGGGCCTAAATGCAAATTCTTCAACAGGGCACAGGAATAGCTAGTTACGGCACCGGATAAAAACTCCGAACACCGTTAGTAGGTCGTGGGTTTGCGCATGGCCAACGGACTGACCAAGTGGAATTTTCTGGGTTTTCTTCGTATTACAGTAGAGCGTCGTTTATCCGAAAGCTGGTTATCCGAAACGTCCGTTATCCGAAAGCATTCCAGTCGGCAAATTTAAATTTTCGCTAGTGCTGTGGCGCTGCAATCTTCGGCTATTTCTCGGGCTACTCAAATATTTTACGTTTTTGATACTAAATTAACATCTGATGTATAATTTTTTATTGTTTTTATATTTTTCAATAAATTTATTTTGTTTGTACTAAATAAAAATATAATTTTTAACAATACAATAGTCTTCGCTAGGCTTAACATCGACGAAAATTCAACGCGAAGCGACACGCAACGGAGAAAAATTTCAACACGGTATAAATTAATATATTTTTTCGTACATGATTCGTTATCCGAAAAATAAGTTATCCGAACCACCCCAGTCCCCAATTGATTCGGATAAACGACGCTCTACTGTATTAAAACTCTTCTCTTTCTCTTTCACACTTTTGCATAATGAATATTCTAGTTCGTTGCCTTTACACAACACAAATGGCATACTCCAGGACTAAAAGGTAAATGGTGGACGTGTATTCAATTTCTTCCAACATGACGTCGCTACAGCCACTCTATGTAGTATATAGCTCGTTAGAAAGTACTGTATGCTAGTATTATACAGTATAATGTATAACATTTTAAAATATATTTTTATAAATTATGCTGGAAAATGTTATAAAAGAATTAAAATAACGATTAAAAACATAAAATAATAAGTAAGATTGTAAATACCAAGATTGACAGCATTACGTGCAAGTAAACACTTACTCAAGCGCTCCTACGCTTTGCTGATCTCGTGTACGTACTGTGTACATTTGCAAAAGACATCATGTTTCATGAATTTTTAACTTTTCGTGAATCTACATCCTGTTTTAGAGTAGTTATTTATTGCTAAATATTTATAAGTTGAATTTATCACGAAAATACTTTAAATTTTACTATTTTCAAATACTCTTCAATTTTCAGATAGGACCTGCGATAGCACATATATACATGAAGAGTGTATTTGGAGCAGGAGTGTTTGTCCATAACATCATCCCTGAACTTCCGTTCAGGCATAAGATCATTCATCATTACTATTCCCCTCGATTTTCACAAGTATCTGCTCACATTCGTTTTCTGTTGCAAGAAAATATGGCAAGATAATTATTTATATTTAGATAGTTTACTTTCAGAATTAATTCTAATTAAATATTATTTTTAACAGTTTAGACGAGATGCTGTCATATGGAATAATAAACGATTTTTGAAAAATCCCGTGTACACAAAAGAAGATAAAACAATTGCACAATTCAGAAAATGGTATTCTCAATTCTATAGTGAAAATAGTCTGAAATTTCCCAGTAATCTGAATTGGTAGCAGATTAGTAACTTTAAATTTTTATATGTTTAGGATATAATATGTGACCTTTTGTAACTTTGTAACACATATATTTTTTCTTATATACAACACCATACAACCACTGGGGTTTCTGTGACTCCATGAATTATCTAGTGAAATATTTAAAATTAAATAACTTATATAATTGGTGCAAATATATATATATCTCTAATGGTAGTGGAAGAACTGTTTGTAATGCATGGCTCCAAACACGTTCAGGAAGACTTTCTATCAAAGTATTCTCTTCAAGACTTGAAGCACTATCTTCGGAATGCTTCTTGTCCCATCTTTTCAAGTAACATTCGTTTTGTTCGCACTGTACACTCTTCAAAAATTTATAAATATTGCTTGGATTCGTGATTACTGGGTCATTTCATGTAAACGTGCTTTAATAACTCAGATATTTTCTAAACGTAATTTCATATCATTTTGCGCACACTCCACATACAGATGCTCTGCGTTCTTTGCATAGATTGGTTACAATTTCGGAATAACATTTTGTTTTTTCTATTTTTGATCTGTAACAAAATGCACAGCAAATTCTTTTTTGTAAATTAATTGGTACTGAACTATTAATTGTTGTATCATGATGTTCTATGAATAAACTGAATATACATGGAATAACCCATTGATAACTCAATAAATAAACATTAAGGGCGATTTTAATTTTAAATGGTATCTATGAGACTCTAATTTGCTGCGAAGGAAACAATAGTTATAACTCTAACTTGAGCGTGTTCAGATTGACGCCCTTTGGATTCCCCATCTGTCACTATCCGGCCTCTCCCATTATGACCTTTGCTAAACCTACCATGGTAAGGAATAAAAGGGTCTCTTAGTGCCACATCTTGGGAAGAAACAGTTATAAACAAAAATCCAGGAAATGCTTGCATCCTAGGTTAATAATTACTGATCTATACAATAGTCTATTTTATAAAAATAATTGATAAGGTAAGACTAATATTTTTTTATTAAATGGAAACTTCACAATATAACCCGTATAGAAAACTTTATATAATCTATATCAGCAATTACTGATATGCTTTCAATTAAAATACAGTGGGTGATCAGTTAACGAACAGATCGGATAACGAACACTTTCGCGAAAGATTTTTATGTTCGGACAACGAACACCTCACAGAACAAACACAAGAAGAAGCGACGTAAAATAATGAATACGATTGGTCTTCCCTTGTCTTCAGGCAACAATTCGAAACTTTTCGGAATGTGGAAGACGTCGACATCGACGCTCAAGCCGGTATATATCGATCGGATAGTATTCCTCCGAACTTTGAAACTCTCCCTTGTAATTCCAGCCTTTTATTTTTCTGACAAAACAATTCTTTTCTGTATTGGCGAGACTGTTGGGTAGGGTAGGGAACTCGTTAAGTTTTGCGTTTTTTTTTTTTTTTCGAAAGGTGAGGGTATAATAACAAAGGTAGAGAGGTAGTGGGCAGAAAATGCCTAATGTTGCTAGGCAGTATGGCGTGAACAGGTCTACAGTAGGCCGCAGTTCAATCTTATTTAAGAAAAATACTGTATAATCAAGAAGACTCAAGCAGCTAAAGGAGTAACAAAAATCACATTTGAGAAATAAAGAACATCAAAGAGTTCATAATGGATCCTGAAACGGATCTGACGACAGAAGAACGCCAAAAACTCTTCAATGAAGAACACCAAGAAACTCGGCGAGATATGTTTTCTTTTGAAAAAGAGGATTAATGCCGATATCTGTTATTAAAGATCCTTTGAAGAAGTGGGAGGATGTCAGAACAACGGTCTTAGAATGGCATCCAAATTAGGTTGAGGCTTGGGGATTTCTACAATTGCAATGCTATTAATTACTTACGAAAAATCCTGAAGAAGAGAGAAAAGCAATCTTTAATTAACCCTTTCAAACGGAAAAAACATGACTAATAAAAATGCAAGACTGTGTATTATGTATTTTTACTATTACATATAAATAAACGTAGTAAGAAACTATATATTTTTTTATTTTGGGGGGTCTCTAGAACGAATTAATTAAATTCCCATTAAAACCTATGGTAAATTGATAATCGGTTAACAAACAATTCGGATAGCGAACAAAGTCTTGGAACGGATTATGTTCGTTAACCGATCACCCACTGTACTTAAAATTTATTATATACTAGCAGATTAAGATTATTACGTGAAGATTAAGATTATTACGTTATAGTCAATCTTACCCGATTTCAAAGAATGCAAGAATTAGGTCTCCCTGTTTCCAGACTAATTAGAGAATTTTTAGATGGGTTAAAAATGTTCGATTTCCCGCTAAAACGAAAAAAACTGCATCTGTGTCTGTAAATATTGTCCGTCACTTTCTCTTAACACGTCCATTGTTGACACTTCCCAGCGGGAAAGTGTTAACAACCTCACCCCCGCTGGTGGAATTTCGAAAAATCCCTTCTTAGTGTATATTCTCGTGACATACCCTATTAAAACGCAATCAAAAACGCAAAAACCCGCATCTGCGCCTGTAAAGCTTGCACATCGCTTTCTCTTAACACTTCCATTGTTACTTAAGATGAACGGAAAGATCCGGACAGGAGGCATGTACAGTATTTCAATAATTGGTCATTTAGATCTTTGCAATTTAATGATAATGTATTAATAATAATTATTTTTTTTTGAAAAATTAATGAGTTTATTGTTCGAACTCGAGCTTAATTATTTGTGTATTTTCTGTAATAACTCATCAAATAAAATCGCTTCCTAGCTTGAAATTGAGAAAAAATGTAAAAAATGTCACGCCCACTAGCAGCCAAACCATAACTAGTTGCATTTTCAAACTTCGCCAGAAATCGTCTATTCTGACCTTCTTTCTAACCTGCGAGTTTCATCAAAAAATATTGGTGGGACCAAGGTCATCTGGGCAAACAAAGGTCAGACTTCCCCCATAGGACCTTTTTCTTAACTCTTTCCGCCCTGTGGCCACTAGGGAGGCCTCTTTTTGCAAGCCCATTATGCGTTCGGCCATGCCCACAATGGGGCTGCCAGCTGATGAGGGACGGGGCCCGACATATCCGAACGGCCCACCCCCAGAAAAATCCCTGGGAATTTTTCGACCCGTTCGGATTCGAGCCCGGGTCCCCCAGAGCGGTAGACTGCCAACTTGACCGCTCGGTCATCCGGCCGCTCCCCCATAGGACCAATGTTAAGAAATTTGGCCTTTTTCCATTTTGTGGAAAATTGTACGCATCGATTTTTATTTTACTTTAGTACTCGTAGGGGGTAACTATGGGCTATCGATTGAGCCCATTTTGAATCCGGTCTCAATCACAATGTCTTGTGTCTTCTCAACCTTTTAACGCATAATTACATAATAATTATACACAGCGACAACTTTTCAGAAATTTAATCCTCTGCATTGTCTGTCCGATGCTACGAATTTATTGCCTGTATACATCCGCCCCCTGGAGGGGTTTTTATACTTTATTTTTGTATTTTCTGTACTATACTCGACGCTACTTGATATAGTCAAACACACCACTTCAATAATCGAGTAAGCGTGCCAACATCTTCAGGATCGAAAGGTACATCATTTTAGTTTTGTTACCAGGAAAATATTTATTGTATTTACAAGCATAAATCAATTATTTAATTTTAATGTGTATTCAGGACTGTATTAAATACTTTTGATGAGTTGGCACAATATCTTTAGCCCATGAAACCGCTGAACAGATAGTCAGTCCATGGTTTCAATAGGCTACGTGGAGTTTACCGAATTATCATTCACAGGACTAACTAGGGACCAACTTTCCATAAAAAGTTCTCCTGTTAGGTAACCCTTTTGGCAAATCGCCCATGTAATGTAATGCCTTATTCTATCAAACCAATTCAATTTCCTTACAGGATATGAATGTAGAACGAAAATATTAATAAAGAGCAGTAAAGTGAGACCTCTAAGAAGGCGAGGCCCCAGCCAGTCCACGAGTTAATTAGGTCATGTGTATATTTTATTTAAAGAAAACAAAAACCAAAAATGTGAATATTCGTTCATTTTATTTACACAGCCATTTTACGAGGTGAAAGTTCCCAGCAGTTGTCTGTCAGATGGACATTTGGTAAATGGACAATTAATACTGTCAATGCTCGAAGTATTCGGCTTCTAATATTTTCTATATATGTATATATAAATGTATCTTCTTTACATTGAAGACATTTTAAAAATTGTAAAAAAAAATGAGGCTAAAAGAAAGATGATTTTGTTTGAAAATCAAACATTTATAAATGATTAAATGATATTTTAGAGACATAAATGGTTATCAAATACAGTTATTCAAACCTTAACCCGATGGTAAAAAAATAATTGTTATTTCTGTAATATCACGTAGATTATCGATTTAGATGATGCGAATTATCAGTGATTTTTTTTCAAGTAAAACGTACGGAATTATGTTTATGTAAAAAAATTTTACAGTGCATAGTGCTGGTATAAAACGTAAAAAATAATAAAAAATTCTTTAAAAATTCCCAGATATCAATTGGGACAAAAACATATATAATGGTCATCACAATTTACCATCTGAATTATTTCATTTTCCTGATGGTCTAAATTGCTGGGGCCTAAAATTTGGTTGCTCTTGTGTTCCTTGAGCTTGTCTTGCTTGATTTTGTTGCGGTTGTTGTTGTTGCTGCTGTCCACTTCTTGGAGGGGGTGCAGCTACGTTTTCTTCTTCGTCATCGGGTTGAGGAGATGTCGGTGGTGGCTCGCTGTAAAATGATCAAAAAGTTCGGAATAATGCCAAAATTATTATCAATTAATATATGTGTTTTAAGTAAATCTTACCATCCTGGAACATTGTCGGCCAATTCGCAACGAGCACTAGTAGGGTTGAATGCCAAACCTGCTGGACAACGTTGAAGTCTTGGATATCCTCCTACACATAACCAAAACCTCACGCATGATTTTTCGATGGCCACGTGTCCATTACCGGTATCCTTACATATTGCTGTAAACAGAAAATGTAAATAATTATATCAATCAGATTATCAGGGTGTGGTTAATGAGTCATCAACCCGTTATTTTGTAATCCTATTGTTCCAATGATTTCATGCTCGAGTGAATGCCATTACGCAAACAGGAAGTAAATTTTTATTACTGAAATTTTTTTTATATTCTCATACTTACGGTGCTTTTGACAATCGGGAACGTTATCCGGCCAATCGCAAGAGTGCAGAACGTCATTGTAAAGTAGAGAAAATGGACATTGCTGAATGGTTGCTGTACCGTTCCAACATTGCCAATACCTGGTGCAACTTGTCTGATGAGGGAAAACACCGTATAACCAGTTGCAATTATCGCTTCCGGATGGAGTTTCTAATTAAAAACACAATAGGGTATAAAAATTTTACAATATTAAAATATTTAATGGGTTTCGAAATGATACTTACGACCCATGGTTCTTCCGTCATTATCAGGACAATGCACTCTATGAGGGTAATCGCAGTTACTTAACAATCCTCTGCCCTTTCCGGAAAATGCCAAACCATTTGGGCATGCTTGCAATGTTGCCACTCCATCAATACATTCATAATAATAATCGCAATATTGATCGTGTGGATAAAGGCCGTAATCCTTTTTGCAAATGTTATCCTTTGGTTTCTGTTGAGCCCATCCTGACAGAATCATGAATACATAAAATCATATCAGGAAAATCAATTTAAAAAAAATAATATTATTATTATATAGATAATTCTTTATATCTATGATTAGGTTACTACCTTGTATAATTATATTTCGAGAATATTCATTCTCAAGCTATGAAACTTGCTAAAAATGCGCTCTAAGTTCTAAAAATAATTCATGTAAATAATTCAAATTTGTCATTTCATAATAAAAATAATTACTGAATAAATTTAATAAATTTACTTTTTTTTCATTGTCTCATACGAAAAACAAGAGTTGATTGAAAAACATGTTTAACTTGTTTGCCTAAATTAAGGTTGCATTTTTATCATACTTAGCATGTTTGTAAATTTTTCGGATTATTAAATGATGATTTGAAAAATATGTTAAAACATTTTTAATCATTACAACTTTTTGTATAATATTTCAATTTATTAATTCCAAATTTAGCTACTTTTTCTGAAATTGCAAAGCGGTAAAGCTGTACGTACCCGTCTTCTTAAGTTTATTTAACATATATCAATTTCTTCTGTTTAAAATTTAAAATTGTTAAGATAGTATTTCCGTTAATTTACCCAGAACACATCTTAATTTCCATAAATTACCTAAAAATAACTTTTAGTAAACAAGTAACGGGTGATTTCCTCTTTACAAGATACTCATTAGGAGCTATATGTCAACTTTCAAACATGTTAAGTATTACTAGTTTCTACGTTTAAGGAAATAATACGACTATGACAAAACTATTACACCATTCACTGAACTCTTATCCTTAATATCTTCCAAAATTATACATAAATTATTTATCTTTTTTTATAATCGTAACAGTTAGAACTGGATGTAATTTAGCGTATAAGAGGAAGGCGCTTCTAGCACCAAAACAGGAATCTTATCTGTAAAAAATCAATTACAAAGATATAATAAGCTTAAGAAACATCAAAAATTTACTTTCCATATTAATATTTTGGTAACTAGTTAGTTAAAGGAAATCTTTCACCGGATTTAACACATAAGGACGTTGATCTATCCAGTTTACTTTTTGGGTATTAAAATAACCGTTCTGTGGCTTCTGTTGCACAATTTTTAGTCCCTGAGGCAACTTTCTACATATTTCAAACAGGAAAATTGTTTTTTCTTATTCGGTTAATGCAAATTTCTATTCACAAATTGATACTAAAGTTAGATATTTGTTGTTTCGTCTGTAGATTCATGCCTCATGCTGTATAAATATTTTTAGAATATCGACTCGGTTGTATACCTCGTTATCGGCCTCATGGCAAGGCCTTCCTCGTTGACCCGCATTCTTCTATCATGGATAGTTATGATTAACTCGAAAAACCGGATAATTTTTGTATATCTTTTTATTTTCTTGGGTAACTCCCAGATTGACGATCCATTCTTCTGATTAGGATCGCTAAAGATTTACGATCTCGTAAAAAAAGAATAATAATATTATATAAAAATATTCCAAATGGTTCTATCAGATTAAAGGGAACAGAAAATCTAATTATCACATGATACATTAATTATTAAAAAAGAAAATTTGTGGGTCACGTATCGAACTAGTTTTCAAAATCGAAAGATTGCCAAGAGATAAGTGTTACTTAAAGAAAAAGACCTAAATTTCCTGTAGACTGCTTCAATTTCTATACGAAAAAAATTCCAATAAAGTCATAAAATTCTGTTTTTAATGTCGTAATTTAGTAAAAAAAACACAGTATTTTCTGTGCATAACACATCTTAAGTTATGGCACATGTGTTAATTTCTACAAATGGTACAGACAAGTTTACAATGGGCACAACTATTTCCAGCGTATCAGAGCAAAGAATAACCTTGTAAAATCCTAATGTTTGTTCAAAATATAAATTTTATCTCACACAGATGCTACTACAGTAATAAAAAATTCAGAAAAATGTCAAAAAAGTATATTTATATGTACTCACCCACTGTTAAGATAGTGAATAAAACAATCCAGGTAATCATATTAAATAGTAAACCTAGTTCCAAGAGCTTAGGAGACACACTGAGATTTCAAATATGCTTGAGTTCTTTTTGTGTCTTGGGAACGTCGCCGGGCGAAACGGTTTTTGATTGGACGATTCGAATCTACATGCGCGCGTGCTCAATTATTCACCCTCGTTCCAAATAACGGTCCGGTTTTTCAGTTAAAAGAGATTCTATGAATCGAAACGGTAACATTCTCATACATTTGTATCTATAACTATACAAATACGTATATACACATATATATATATATAAACATACATATATTTATGGATACATAAAATGAATTGTTAAGTTCTACCGAGTTAATCTTTAATTTATATATGACCTAGTTAAATGTTTTGATCTGATGATGCGACCTCGAAATTGGGTTAGTGTCACATGCTTTTATGTACCCGAACTTCTAGATGTGTAATTTATTCCGGAAATTTTTCAAATTAGTTTTATCGAACGATTCTTTGGTTAAAAAAACATTTAAAAAAGAAAAGAGTGTATTGTCCAGGCGCGTTTATAGAGGGGTGCAGGAAATGCGCCATATTACTCCAATAATATAATGTAAAGAAACCATTTTGTTACATAAAACTGTTTCCTGATGTTCTAAAAATTTTATTGTTATTTTTTTACACGAAATTCGTGGACATTATCATTTAAACATGAAATTGTGCAAGTTCTAGATGTTCACAGCACAAAGTTCAGTTCCTTACTTAACACAGTATTAATTTATTTTATAATTATAATNTATAGAAAAAATTTTTTTTTGTCATTTTTAACTTAATTTCTTTATCATTTTAAAGATCTTTCTCCTCCATAATTTGTTTTAATCGCTAAATTAATTTCTTATTATTTAATCAATTATTTAATTATTTTAATGCAATTGACTATTATTATTTTAAATACGTTTTAAATATTTTCTTAATTATTTTCATTTTATTTTTGATTTTTTTCATAGAATTTCTTCAAGACGACCTTCAAAAGTTGGGTAGAACATCAGTGGCCTGAAGTAGCAGACGTCTACGCCTAAGAAAGGGTTGTACATATATTTAATTTAAAGAAAAACGTAATTCGAAAGCTTAATTTTATTTATATTCATGTACATGTTAATAAATATGAATTAAATTTACTAAAATTTTCATTTATTATGTGATATCTCTTTAATTATTTTAATTAACTTGTCTTGCAAAAACTCAACTCCTCATTGTCGTAAGACGTGAGATGAATACAAAAAATTTTCTTTACTATCAGGAATTTATATGCTCTACATGACGAAATTTTGACCATGATTAGAATGATAGATCATGAAATATTACACTAGTAAATATCAGATGTAGATCTATAAATAGAATTGATCTATGGCTTCAAAATGCCGAACTAAAAATAATTCCAGACACGAAACTATTGAACAGAAGCATTATAAATAAGCTCCTTTATCCGAAGAATAGATGTTTAATGAAGCAAACGACATTGTACTGATATAATCTTTTAGAAAAATACAAAAAAAATGATGTTTTTGTAAGAACAAGAACGTGTTTAACCATGCGGTATCAAAATTCTAATCGAGTATAATACATTTACTGTTAAATACGTTTATAAAACTGACGAATAAATTGTACGATTTGCATATTTGTACAGTTACATACGTCTTTTCGTGTGATGTAGACTGATAAAAGAATTATATATTTAAGAGTAATATGGCGTTCTGGATGACAACTTAAGTAAACAGGTTGATTACACAATGGTCAGGAAACGAGATAAGCGAATGGTTCTCAATGACAACTGATGCAGAAACGGAGAGGGACACTTCCGAGTCACTTGGGACTATTAATTTCCAGGTAATCAGGAAATAATCAAAAACGATGAAGATTTCCTTTTAAGACGTAAATCAATCAGTCGGCACCATCTTTTCCTCCAGCACATAATTAAAACTTTCACGAGTATCTCCTCTTCGTGGCATGTAACCAATCTCTACGACAGGACCAAAGTTAAAGAGGGAGATGACATTACTTTCCTTACTTCAAAATAAGATTATTATTATTATTATTTTTTTTTTTTAAGTTAAAAGTTTCGTGTAAAGTGGAAGCGATTTTTCACAACTTCCTCAGAATCGTGCACCTGGATCGTTATCAGATGGCCGAACTGAACTAGAGATTGTTGGATCGTTACACCCACATAGCGCAGAAAATTAGTAAATATCACGATTGCGTACAAGGACGTGTAATATTTTATTCATATTTTCACGAATTTTACTTAGAAAATCTCCATTGATAATAGTTTTTATGAAAGAAGTGGGCTCGATCGTTTCTATGTGGCGAGATCCGAGCGAACTTTTTATTCTTATTCCGATCCACTCGACACCTATTTCTAAGAAAGTGGAAAGAATCCGAACGGAACGGATTCGAGAGTATATTTACCATAACCAACAATTCAATTGTCACAATTTAACTTTTGGGTGTGATGCCAACTATCTCGGGATGTCAGAAATCCACCTCTAAAGGGTGGAATTGCAGTTTGCTAATTACACGGGGCTGTCTTTCCAGTCAATAACCTGTTGTTTAGAGGAGAAAACGGAACAGTGGGTCAACTGGGTTCGACGACTCCGGTGACGCCTATTGCTTGGGGTGGATATCTCTTAAATTAAACTATTGAGAGCCATCTTCAACAGAGACATGCAGTCTATCCAATAATATTCAAAAATTCCAACATCCTATATTAATTAATCTATGTATACGAATTTAATCACTTTTCTGAAGGTCCCAACGCTTTTCAAACCGAAAAACTTCGCAAAATTTCTCGATTTCACATGGATAGATCAACTTTCCTTTATTGTAAATTTACTATACTCGTTCTTGTTATCCTTATTATTTAAAAAAAAAACTATGTTTTTGTTTTGTTTTTATTAGTAAAAGCGGTGATTAAATTATTCTGACAAATTATATTTTTCTACATTTCGACTTATGGAGACAGTCAGTGTCAGACTCCGTATTTATATCGAATTAAAAATAAACTTGTATTTATAAATCTTTTTTTCGTCTTCCTTTCGTTTTTCCTTCTTTAGTCGGTCCTTGAACTTTTACAGTCTTTGGGCAAAAACGAAATGAGGTCAGTCTTTGCTTTCTCACAAGTGAAAGCTCTACTGAGTCGTCCTCTTAGATATGACATTTAATTAGATGGAAAAATTGGTGTTTCTTAGGTCACAGGATCCAATTTTTTTGTGTTTTTAACCATTAAAACACTCCTTTATGCAAGAAGTAATTTGATATTATATTGTAAAGTTAAGTTTGCCATTGTTCGAAAGCTGTTTCAGTTACTTTACAAACAATGCTACTCCCAACAATTTCCATTTCTTAAGTTAAATATTTTCTAAGAATTTACGCTTGTAATTCACAGTAAAAACTGATTACATATTAACAAAGTAATCATTATTTATTTAATTTTTTATAATGGATTTAGGATGTGTAAAAATATAAATTAAGCAGAAATTTAGGATCGTAAATTTGGACTTCACGTAAATATCAAAAAATTCTTTATTTTTAATTTTTATTTCTTGTCCATTTTAGTGCCCGAGGCACATTTTTTTAAGTGTAGAAATGGAATTTTGTCGAATCTTTCCGCGTATTCTGCCAATTTGCCAAAGGGATTTGACCCTAAGAAGATAGTCATTGCAGATAATGCATATTTTAGAAAGCTTCAATTAAAAAAAATAAAAATAAAATAAAATAGAAATTTCAATCAGGTTAAATTTTTCGCATTTTACTTTATTGATACAATCGGAGATAATAAAAAGATAATTAAAAAAGCATTTATTCACGATTAAAAAAAATGCATGCGATTAGTCATGCTTTGTAAATTTTTATCTCTGTATTTTAATGAATAATCTACTTGTATGTTATATCACGACCAATTATAATTATTTTTTACTATAAATTTTTTAAAAACTTACTGAATTTTTTAATATTTCTCTCATTGTGGACCTGGCCAAATCCGTAATAGGTATGATTAAAGGCCCTATTAATGCTCACATACTTTAATACAGTAAATCACAATTACTTTATAAGATTTAGAGCCCCACGTATTCACAAAGATGTCTCGTAAGTTTGGAACCATAGGAGTTACATTAATTTTTGTTTATTATTTTAGGGAGTAAAGCATGGCGCAAGTAAGGACTTGTGGTGAGTATGGAGTTAAGTAAGTGTTGAGTTGAATTTTAGTCTTTTTGGTGGTAGGACCCGCAGTCAGCACGAAGAGCTTAACAGGTTCCGAATCTATGGTGCATCCTATATTTACCATTAACTAAAGAGATAGACTTTGTGGATTTTGCATTCAATATATTAAAATTACGTAAATGGAGTCAGTACTTTATGTAAATGAAGATATCTTAAAATAGCTTTGCTTTATGTCTTACAAATATTTAAATTTGTACTATTAACATATACGTGATATCACATATCTGCTTAATCTTCATATTAAGGTGTCTGTAAATACTTGTATCATAAACATAGACCCTTTTCAATACGATCTAATTGGTACCTGAAATATCGTCGTAAAACGAGACATATCATTTACCATAAGCGGAATGGAGTAAGTCGAGATTAATTCCCAAAAATACAGGTTGTTTTAATACTGAGAAAGCCAACACCACTAATAATAGAAAATTTGTATCGGTCGTAATAACTGGAATGTTAAAAAGTGTGCAGTCGTAGAGAGTGGTGTAGTGAACAACTGTACTTTCCTTAAATTAGCTACAAATATTCAAAGAATCTTGCCTTAATTTCTTAAAATNAGCAATTATTTATTGTGACATCGTCACAATGCCGGGCTGCAATTTTTAATCACATTTTTTATTTATATAATTTAAAATATATGCTCTCCACTTCAAATTAGTAGTTTCTTGCCTCCGTGTATCATACTTTCCTGCTAGCAATAGAGTCGTGCCAGTTATTCATCTAATTCCTTCCAGGGGAAATTTTTGAATTGAAATAATGTGACTTTCGATGCAAGTCGGAAGTTCGTATATAGTTAATCTGGGCCGTTTGCCTCTAAGGTTTTCGTACCTCTTCTCGGATTTCACCTATCTAACTTCATTCTCGAGATTAAAGAAGGAAGGACGGACAGACATACAGACGACAGTGAGAATTTATAGGTCTATAATTTTTTTAATTTTTATAAATTGTAGCCCAAAATGGAGAGTTTGGAATTTTTAAATGTAAACACCTGAATAAAATATAAACATGTTTTAATATACAGTGTAACTGAATTTTAAATGTTCTGATCCATATTTCATGCGTGACAATTCTAATTGAATGTTCCCTTTTTAATAATGCCTAATAGAGCTACTGTATTGTTATTGGTCGTTAAACCATTTTAGCCTATTTCAATTAAATTATATTTTTAAACAGTAACAAATAAAAAAGAAATTATTGTTTTACGTTAAAGAACAATTTGGTCAATATTTATTTATTTTTTTTTTATTACTACAAAATAATATTCTTGAAATTTTCTTTTACATTATAATATAATTGACACATAATATTTATTTTAAAGCATTACATATATAAATATTTTAAATAATTAGCGATTGATTTTAGTTTTAAAAATATTTAAAATACCAATTTTCGAATAACAATAGTAATTTGTATTTAATGATGGGGTTTGTCGTAACAATACGAAAGTAGTCGTTACGACGTGTTACAAGTGGTGGGAGTGTTTACAAAAATGTTACTTGATGCTAGAGTGTTTAAATCGACTGATGATGTTTGTTAGATATGTACCGGTTAAGTTATAGGTAGTTTTTTTTCGCCAAATGGAGACATTTTCTCAGATTTGGCTATAACTTTCGTTGTCTAATTCGTCAACAAAAGAAAAAATAATAACGAACACGAAAGAAAGAAGTGTTGCATACCGAGCCGTTCTATTTATGTCAAACCGTTCTATTTACGTTATACGTGTAATTAATAAAGTCATGTAGCGTTCGGTACCCCGAGCTGTGTATTATTTCTTAGTACAATTAAGGGATACCCGTTGCGTAGTTTTGGGAGTGATATGTGCAACAGAATTAAGGAGCATTACGGGGTAGAATTGAAGTTAAAAAGTATAGAAATGGCGTAATTTATGGACGATCCCGAATATAAAAGATTAATATTTATCTGAGACGTGTCATATGATTGTAACGCTCGAATAAACTCCAATTATATTAGATATTAGCTTTATCCGATATGAAAAGCGGGTAATCTTTTATCCTTTGTTTAGCCATTTTTATTCATTTATTGTATTTAGTGTGTATTTTGATTTCTATTTTAAGTATTTTTTTAAATAAAATATGACCAGAAATTAATTCTGTAAAAGCTCCTGACCAAATCATATTCCTGGATCAAAATGTTGTTGACCATTTCGTGAGAAAATTGACGTCGTTAAAACTATAAAACTTGACATAATTTTTTAGATTATTTTTTTGTAGGGCTACAACCTGTTACATCTTTATTAAATATTACTTACAAGCCAAAATTCTTCTAGATCATAGTAAAATAGGCCAATTAGTAAAGCTCTTGTTGATCTCTCTTCCTTCAGATAAGTCTAAGCTATGAAAATAACATTAGAATCTATGTTTTCAGGTTACTTTTTTCTTCTTTAAAGGGTAAATATTATATATTTATAGCCTGAATTGTGTAGAATTTCTATTAATACTGCTTAGGAAATGAAAGGCTTCCTTATCTTAAATATTCTTGTACAGAGAAGAGGAGAAATAAAAATACAAAACAAATAATTCAACATGATTTTTATTAAACTTTTTAACCTTTAGAAACATTTACATAACGAATAACAATTTAATAAGTAAATAAATTGAATAAATTCGTAAACATGTTTAAAACATAAACATAAATTCATTAATTTCTTTATACAATAGTTTCTTTGATGTGCGCTTTTTCTAGACATTTTAATGATGTGGTGGTTTGCTGTGGGGAAAAATGAAGAAATAATTAAATATATTATAATTTTATATAAAAATCAATCATAAGCTTAATAATCAAGTAAATACGCCACTTATAATAAACATAGACTTATATAAAATAATTCCATTTTAAAGTAAGAAGATATTTAACTAATTAAACTAAAATTTTAGTTAAAAACTTAATTTTTGTAAAGCCAGGAGCTTGAACACATGATCTGACCAATAAAATTGGTTCCTGCGTACAGTCAAACCCCTAGACCAGTGGTTTTTAACCTTTTTATACTAGCGGCCCACCAAATATTTCATAATTTTTTAATGACCTCCATTTTTTAATAATAATTTATATTTGTTAAATTATCTAAAATAAATTGATAGTTTTTTATTGCTTTATTTTTTATATAATAAATGTAAAACATAGCTATTATTTCATTATCTATTTAAATAACATTCAAACTTCACAATTAAACATAAAAACTCATTAATTTTTAACAAAAAATAAAATAAGAAACATTTAAAAATTCATAGAAAAAACAAAAAAATATTCGAAAATAATTTAATGAGATTTCTGCTGCTGAATATCCTCAACTAATTCTTGGTTCAATTGTATGTAATGCTATCCGCATGCAGACATCTAATTGCAATCGATTGCATTTTTTTGTTTTTATATCCACCATAGTTGAAAACCCCTTTTCACTCAAATATGCATAAATTTTGCATAATTTCGCGGCCCTCGGCAAACTTTTTATGTTAAGAAACACTGCTCTAGACAACAGCCACTGACAGGAACATAAAAGTGAAGGTGGCCGGAGGTTATTTTCTATTGTTTTTGTTCAAAAATTGCCTAAAAATATATATGTTACCATTTTAAGGTTACACATATTCATAAGAAGAATATGCACATAAGTATATATGACTCTAACTGGTCACGTGTACTCATAAAAATCACGTCTTTATGATTATAATTGTCACGTGTAATCATAGGTAGATGTATACACCGCTTTTACGGTATCAGTTGCTCATAAGATTCATATATATGAATACATTTACACGCTTATGAGATCAGTAAAAAGACGAAAATAATCATTCATAATTAATTCTCCATCTTCTCTTAATTATCATTTACAGTGTGATCATGTTTAAGTTGAATTTATTAATTTAATTTGTATAGATTTTTCTTACCAGTCTGGGACGTTCTTTATAGAGTCGCATGTGTAGGTGGCAGGGTTGAAAGCAGAACCATATCCACAATTTAGAAGTCTTGGTTTTTCGTTGACACAAACAATTAATTTGGTACAGTCGTGAGGATGAGGATATCTTGGAAATGGATAGAATTTGGTGGACAAACCTGTGATTTTCTCTGGGCATTTGAAACCGACGATATCTGTAAATATTTTCTATTATTAATACGCGTCACAGTAATTTAACATTTAACCTTAAATTGAACGAATTTTAGGTAAATTAATATAATCTTTGACATACAAGTTACTAGGTTTTAAAGTTCCTTACTTATTTTGTAGTTATTATTATTATGTTATGAAAAAAATAGAAAACTCTAGCATAATGAAATTTTTTAAAATATGAGGACATGCAAAATTTAGGCTGTGTGAGGCCATTTGTGAATATTCTTCTATATAAGTTTATGTAATGTGAAACCAATATCTTTCTTATTTCTCTCTCTCTCTCTCTCTCTCTCTCCTCTTACACGCTATTTGCTCAGAATCGTAGAAAAAGCTGGATTTTCTAGTCAAGCACTAGAAATTCATCATTTTCTACAATCCTAGGCAATTATCGTATAAGAGAAGTGAGAGATTACTGCTCTAAATTCTAGTTGGATGGATTTCTAATTCAGTGCCACGAATCCAATATTATCTATTAATAATATCGTAAATAAATATCACGTGAAAGTGGCTTCACATTATGTAAATTTATATAAAAGAAGCCTCATAAATTTAGTGCTAACTTGATCCTAGTTAGATGCAGTCAGTACCAAAATACTTAGTTAAAATCCTAAATAAATATCGCGTGATACGGGCCTCATATGTAAACTTATATAAAAGAGGCCTCAAAAAATTTACTTTCGCCTAAGGCCTGGCACAAACTGAAATTATTATTAGTGTATTCGCATTTTAAGTCTGCACGAAATGTATAAGGTGATATTTGTATCACACAATGCATTCATTGTATTTATAAATAGAAATTAATATATAAAGAGTAAGCTGTAATTAATTTTTTGTCTTTTGTGTGTATCTAAAAATATAAAAATTAAATTTTAAGTTTTTAAACGGATTAATATTAGTAATTTAAAATGCGGATTAATATTAGTAATTTAAAAAGTAATTTAAAATAAAGGTTTGTTTGTGCACGTTGAATATGACTTATAGTTCATATGTACTGTACTTTCTTCTATGTGCCCTATATGACCTACTATGTGTCTACACGTTTTTCTATTTGTCATTAATTTCGTGTCAATATTTTGATTTTTTTTATATTGATTTGATTTGATACATAAGTCATACATGGAAAATATATACCATATACAAAATTCTCAAACCTGCTGTTCATGTACAGTGCGGCTCAAAAGTCAGTTAACTAACAGCTTAAGTGCTCGATCACCTGATCGAATCTTATGAATATGTAGCTGACTGGCTGAAAACCTGTTATAATTTAAAGGTTATAACCTTCAGTTAACTGACTTTTAGTTCCCTCGTATATACATTTATGTAGAAAACAAATTAATTTTTGTAAGAGCGAGTCGAGTTATAAAATATTTATAATTAAATTAAATTTTAATCTTACCTTCACTGTTACAACCGTCTACTGTATCGGGCCAAACACATGTATGAGTGTGAATGTCATAGGCCAGACCAGGTTCACAATAAGTCAAATTAGCGATTCCCCATTCGCATACAAAATAATGAGTACAGCTATCTCGTTTGGCAAATATCCCCCATTGCCATGGGCAGTTGTCACTCTTAATTGGAGGTTCTATAAAGAAACATATATAATAAATTATATCGGTTAAACATACCCATTTATAATGTTAAAACTTTTATATTGTTCTCCTTCATATTGTATGAATAAACATTATAGTATAACGTGTTTAAAAAATAAAGGGAACGGTGGTAAAATTTAGTATAAAACATAAAAACTCGTACTAAAGGCCCTTTCTCAATACCCATTTTCAATTCGATTAGATCATAAGAGATTTTGGCCAAACTCAGGCACTCTTCAGTTAGTAGCCAAAATGGGAAATGACTCGATAGTTAAAAGGCGAGTTTTTGCGCACCAGGCTCCACCTAGCCACAAAATTCGAAGCAATCCGAACTCGAACCGGGACCCGCAAGAGCACAAGAATGCTGACTCTTCATTATATTCGTATTTTTGGTTTTTAGGCTACATGTATTGAGTTATAATCATCTTTCACGCGTGTAAGGGGTGGCGCAAAAGTCAGTTAGCCGAGTTAACCGACTTTCGGTTACCCCGTACGTACGATAAACATTACAGGAGATAATTTGTCCTTGCGTATGAAGTAATCTATAAGCATGAAGGCATTTTACAGTATTTTACTTCAGAATATTGTAAATATGTCACAATTGATTGATTGATTGGTTGATTATCAAGCGTGAAATGTTATAAAGTGAATATTACTGTTCGTATAATTCGTCGAAATTAATTAATATGTTAATTTTATAAGTTTTAATATATTAATATAAGGACAAAAATTTAAATGCCAAACCAGATTTAATAAATTTGACTATTTTATATTAATAATCTCATTCATATTCATGCGTTTATTATATATTAAAATGAAAATTATTTCCCCCCATTCCAACCGGTTCTTACAATAAGAATAATAAAATGTACTTAATTAAAATTAACGTACACAAAATAAATTATACCTTACAAAATTAGACATTTTTCTCTATTTTTTCAATATATTTTCTAAAATTTTTTATGCTAATTAATCTTTTATTTAAATTTTTTATCGAATATGTTTTTACCATGTCCTTAATTATAATTTACAAGTTTACAGTTCAAAGTACTGTACATTAAAATAATCTTCTGTGTTAACTGACTTTTGGGTTGATCCAAAAGTCAGTTAACAGGGGGTATACTTTAAAAGTGTGATTAAAATCGACGATGAGTAGCCGCTTGCTTCACTGGAAGAGACTCTGTTGACTGACTTATGAGACAATTTGTGTATTATATATGGTGGAACCTCGGTACGCCTCTACTTAACGGAGATTTTTACAGACCCTTCAAATAGGGTATCTATTATATTTACCTCTAAATAGCGGGAAAATGTCCCAATAGTGTCCACTATTCGGAGGTTATACTGCATTAACTAATTTAACAGCTTATAATTTTGCTCTTTGTATACGTTTAAACAATCCCCTTGAATCCATTTTATAGTCTATACCCCGTTTTTACGATCGAAATGCGTCGTAAATCGAACTGTAACTTTACATAGTTTCAATGTGATGAAGTAAAGATTTATCCCTACAAATATCTGTATAACACCACGCTAGTGCTTAAATACAAGGAGTCGTATAGTTACAACAAGTCGTAAAATCGGGTGGTCAGTTATATCAAGTGTACACCATATAAAATTCCAGAAAAATTCATTATATCGAGACTCTTTTACATATTATCGATAGAAGTTTATGTACAAACCTCTCTCTTTTCTATCACCGCAATCCACTCTCCATGGGTAATTGCAGAAGTGGAAAATTGGATGTTTGTCATCGAAAACTAATCCGTTTGGGCAGATTTCTCTAGTAAATGTACCATTTTCGCATTTGTAATACTTATCGCATGCTTTCAGATGTGGGTAGACGACGACACCATGTTCAGGACAATTGTTTACAGGTTCAGCTACTTGTTCCTTTGCATGGTGTGGTGGAGGTAATTGAGGTGCACCTGAAAAAATAAATAAATAATTATTTACATGGATTAAAAACATATATTTAAAGTAATTTCTTAAATAATATTACTCTCGCGTTATTTCTTAATACAGTCGAACCTGCCAACAACGGCCATCTCTAATTTTTTTACATGAACTCTTTTTTAACCAAATCATACAAAATAACCTCCAAACAATGGCAATTTTTATCTTCCCGTCAGTGTCCGCTCTTTACAGGTTTGGACGTGTATTAATGCAAGTTAAAAAAGCAATTTTATACTTTATAAACATAATTAAATGCTCAAATTTTAAGATTTTTAAGATTTTTAATGGAAGAAAAATCAAGTTTTAATAATCAAACGATTCAATTTTTACTTAATTAAGTGCAGTCATGCTGAAAATTTCTAATGTTAAACCTGTGTAAAATTTTAAATATTGGATAATGAAAGAGATAAAAATTATTTGTAGACACCGTCCAAGGTTAGTAGTGGACATTTTTCTATCTTTAAAATGCAAGACCGGTTAGTCTAGGTCGAAATTAGGTCAACACGAGAGGGTCTGATAACTGGACCGTAACTAGGACGTTTCCCCCTTTCGAAGGCCTGGCACCTTAAACTAATTTACTACTACGACTGAAAATTATATTGATGTACTCCCGTCTTTTCATATTCTTCCCTCGAATTATATATATAAAAATTGTTGATTTTTCTTTCTTCAAACTTCCTCGTTGATTCCAAATCAATTCGTGTCAATGTGTCATAAGTCTTCTTCTCCTAACCTGTGCTTTGTGTATCTGGAGCATTAAACGTGCTACGGATCCGATATGTCAATTATTAAACGTTAATCAGCGATTAAAATAATTATCATTATCCTTATTTTATAACATAATAAATCCTTTGAAAGGATAATTAAGATTTTATATATTTTTTTGCTATTTTTCTGCAATTGCATCCATTAAAATCTGACGTAATTTGACAGTATATTAACGATGAAGATTTATAGACTATAGGAGATTTCTCTGTTTACCTTAAGGGAATAATTAAATTCCTTACATCTACACATTCTTCTAAGTTTTTCCTCGCATTATTCTTTCACATTTTACTTTATATCATTAGAAAAAAATAGGAGAAATAACCTTAATTTCCTCATTTTTTTTTATTGCAGTTTCGATGTGTTTCTCTCTACCCACTACTGTAAAATTACTTCATTTTAACGAATAAAAGTTTCAAATTTATCTATTTACTATATTAATCTATATAATTTGGTATTTTTAAATATATTTTTCCTGCAATAAATTGTTTGGGATATAAAATTTTTCGTTGTCTCCTTAGTTTCAATAGGAAACGACACATATTTTATTAAGCAGTAACTTACTAAAAATAGTTTAATGATTTTTAAAAATAGAAAATGTTACAAAAACATACGTTAAGGGGTCATAAAATTTGCACGAGATTTACTCCTGAAATATTATAAAAATAGAACTTTTAGTTACGACTGCAACATCCTTTCTGAACACATCTCTAAGGATGGACTCAATGATCATTCAGTGGAAGAATTATCAGATATTTTACAAATGAATTCGATAATTTACGTGAAAGTTAACCTTTTTGCCCTTTCAATTCATCAAATTCTTTAAACTTTCTTTAACATTTTCAACGAAACCTTAATTAAACTTACTTCAACGTATTTAGCTCACTTGTCGCGGGTATAATATCGAGGCCTGTTTATAGAAATAACCTCTATTAATTATAGAATTTTCTGTCATAATATCATCAAAGAAATGGGTTAATCGAAGTACCTCAACTGGTTCTCGATTAAACACATTTCATACGAATGATTCTAATATTTATCCTTATGGCTCACGTACTGCTCCGAAAGGATGTCATAACGATCGCACGAAGGATTTCAGGAAATTGTTTAAATTAGCATTAAAATTACAGAAAAATATTGTTAAAATTGTAGATTTAGAAGGGAATTTTTTAAAATTTCTAACAGAATTTCTTAAATTTCAGTTACTCACATAGGACGCTAGAAAGTAAAACGTGAAGCGTGATGGCAAAGAAAATCATCCTCATCTTCGGGTGCCAATATATCTTTCTTGAGAGATACGCTGGAGAAAGTCAATGCTCGTAGGCGATCGAAAAGAATAAGAGTACGAGTCACGTGTTCGAGTTGGGTGGCGCTGCTATCGGTTGTCAAGACCACTTCCCCAACCCCATTTCGAATTCTAAATCACTCCGATAACAATGAGCAGCATACAACAATATTCACGTTTTTCGCCTCGTGTATCCTGATTATTGAACCGATTTACTTGAAACTTGTCATTCGTGATATTATACACAGAGTCGAAGGTCTTTGCCCCAATCACATGCAATTTTTTTTGAACTAAATTCCAAAATGGGTGTCGACCATACGAGTTTTTGTGGTGGAAAATTCTCATCGAAGCATAAATTTTCCTCTTTCTTCAATACAGGGTTATAAAACCTTAATTTCTCACGGATTTGAAAGGTGTATTTTACACAGCTTGCAGCCTTACGTCTGGATAAAAATTATTAAGATTTGTCTGTAGAAATGAGCAAAATTGGGGTGGAATCGCTTTAATTTGCACGTTTTCTTAGATTTGGTTCAAGTAATAAATTATATAACAATAAAGATATCGGATGATGGAAATTTGAAACCGCACAATGGACCCCACGAATTTGAGGGATTGGAGTTAATCTATGAAAGTTTGAATTCAGAAAGTATATTAAATTCTCGATTAAAGTATTAAATAGCCACTGAGAATTGATGAGTTTGGGTGGAATCGTTAATTTGGTTTATGGAATAAAGCAACGCAACACATGGGCGATCTGCCAAGAGGAGTGCCTTACGGGAGGACTTTCTATGGAAAAACTGCGTCTATTTAGGTGTTAGACACGAAAAGATAATTTGTAAAACTCCACGAGGTCAGGCTCGTCCGTTGGCCAGGTTCGAACCCACGACCAGTTTTATCCATATGGCCATCGATTACTTTTTCAATGGTATTTAATGTTTTCTACTTTACTCAATAACTCGCTTATACATCTCTGAATAAATTTATCTTGAGAAATTTGTACAAAATTATTAATTAATTAAAGACACGTTTGTCAACATTTATAATAATTCCAGTCTAGAGGTCAACCTCTTAGAAAAACTCCAAAATTATTAGGAAAAAAATTTCTGATTGCACTTATCTACATACATATCATTTATGTAAAGATTTTAAAATTTAGTTCATTCCAACCCACAAAAACCTATTTTAAAATAGAGCCCAGTTTCATTAGACTGCCTTTTGCTCATTATAAATTGTAATATTCTAATTTTAATCCCTATTTTATAAAAAAAAAGGAATAAAGAGGTTAACTAAATCATATATATTGTATAGATTTATATGCAGAGCTGGGCTTAAGTCTTCTTGTAGCCTTAAGCTATAACACATATAACGGGATCCTTCCCCTTTACCGTATAATAATAAAGTAAACAGACTATGTGAGGCCATAATATATAGACTCAAGACACGACACCCTAAGCTGCAGCCGGTTTATTTATGTGCAAATCCGGCCCGGTTATATGTCTTTACAGTAAATAACCCATAAACCTAAACAGTATTCGCTATATCTGTTCGTAGCAATGTTTCTTTGCGTTTTATAAATATGAAACTCATTTTTAATTGTTAAACCCACGAAATTTTCCAAGAATGCGGTCTACAAACCCATAAATCTTCCAGTAGATGGCGAAAATCGTACGTTGCTAATTCTGCCTATAGTCATTCAGGGACTTTTGCACAATAAAAATTTATTATAATATTCTATTTTAAATACAATAAATTGAAAAAAATTACATTTCGAATCATTAAAAATCCATTCCGTCTGATGAATTTTTAAAAGATGAAGAAGTGGAATTTACAAATGCATCAGAAAATTGCCGATAATGCACAGTCGATAGAGAAGTTTATTAATAGAACAGAGTTAAACTCGTTTGGTTTCCTTAAATTTCAATTCCTGAACTCACCACAAATAAAAACGACATCGGCATTCAAGGACGACATTCGAATCATGTGATTAAAATGCGTCCATGACCTAAAATTGTAGATTTTAACCTACCGTACCCCTTCACATTTTCTCTCTCCATCTTGCTTCATCGATTAAAAATAGCGACTTACCATTTATGACTTTATACATTAATTGGGAAAAAGTCACAAGAACGTCTCAACTTTATCATTTTATTCTTTTAATTCCACGAAAATTTTATATTATAAACCAATCTTCCATAAATTTCCATGGAAATTTTTATAGTTTAAAAATTATGAACTCGGGCTCGGAGAAAAAATCTCCGAATCCAAAGAAAATTTAGGGGCCTATAGTGGTTCATATCTCCTATAAAATTATTGCTATACTTACTAACAGAAAATAAAACCTTAAGACTGCTTTTTATTAATAAAGGAACATTCACATATGTATTACATTCGTTTAAAAAATAGCTAAAGGGGACCGCTCTGCTCCCTGCCCCATGCAAGTTCTCGACGGCCCTAGTTTCCCTCTCTCTTTGTTCACTTGGAAATACATAAATTGGTTTTATAGATTTTATATACGCGATTTTATTACACAGGTTCGAGCCTAGGCCCCTCTACAGCGCCGGGCCTCATAATTGCAGCCGTGGCTTTACTCCCTTTCATCGACTCTGCACACGAATCACATACTGTTAATGTAAATGTTTAAAATGTACAAGGTTTAAAAAAATTAAGCTACGATATTTTTATAAAATTTTATTCTATATGACCATTATTTCATTTATTAAAAAAATAATAATAAAATTAAAAAAAAATGGATGCTGTATCGGAGAAGAACTTTTAGTATCGCCATCTATCGTCCAGGTCTGGAACGAAAGGAGTCTCCGAATGACCCAGTGTGTTGTCGTGAAGATCCTGTGTTTGAAAATCCGCCACTTCTTGAATGTCCTGTGCTTTGTGAAGATCCAATATTTCTTGAATGTCCTGTGCGTTGTGAAGAACCTACATTTCCTGAAAACCCTGTTTGTCCTGCAGATCCTGCACTTCTTGGTGGTGCTGCTCTATTTAATCTTGGATCATCATCTCGATAGCTATAATAATTTTCACTGTAAAGATTATAAAAAAAAAAAATTAAGAAATTTTTCGTAAAAATTAGTTACAGTAGAGCGTCGATTTTCCGAAAGTCAATCATCCGAAACGTCAATCATCCGAAAGAATTCCGCCAGTGCTGTGGCGCTTTAATCTTTGGCTATGTCTTGGGCTACTCAAATATTTTACGTTTTTGATACTAAATTAACATCTGAAGTATAATTTTTTATTATTTTTATATTTTTCAATATATTTATTTTGTTTGTACAAAATAAAAAAATAATTTTTAACGATACAATAGTCTTTGTTAGGCTCAACATCGACGAAAATTCAACGCGAAGCAACACGCAACGGAGAAAAATTTCGACATCGGATACGTTAAACTATTTTTTCGTACGTAAATCAGTTATCCGAAATATCAGTTATCCGGACAACCCCAGTCCCTAATTGATTCGGAAAATCGACGCTCTACTGTATTTCAATTTATGCATTGGAATTTTCCGCTTGTTAAAAATCAAAATTTAATTTTAATTGAATTGACAATTGAATTAACCTGTAGCTATTTTATTGGTTAAAAATTAGTATAATAATTCAAACTAACCAATGAGCAGCTCGGAAAGCAACAAATCTTATTCGATCCTATACTTATATGAATTACTGGACTAAAAAATTCATGCTTATTTTTTTTTATAAATGATTTGAATAAGTTTTAGAAAATTTTATCAAATTATAAATATTCCTTTGGCTTGGCTCGAATGTTTAAATTAATTAATTAATATAAAATTAGGCTGTTTAATTTAAAAAAGGAAATTAATTAAGTGGATTCATGGTTGATGGTGAGGTTGATGAATAGGGCAACGCAACAGTTGGTCTTCCCAGGAGGACTTTCTAATGGAAATTGGCCCCTATTTATGTTTCAATTAAAAATTAACTTACCATCCAGAAACTTCTTTGTAAAAGTCACATTTGTTCAATGCATAATTAAAAACTGCTGGTTCTTCGCAAGAAAGTAAACGAGGTTTCCATTCATTCTTCTCTGTCAATATGCAAATAAAAAACTTTTTACAATCTCCTGGATGAGGATATCGTAATTGACCGTATTGTCTTATCTCATCTTCTGATGGAACTGGACAAGAAAAACCTAGAAGTGCTAAAAAAACAAATAGAAAAATTAATTTTTCTTACTGTTTAGAAGTGGTTTTAAAACTATAAATGAAAGAAAATCTGACAGATCAATAATTTGAATGTCCATTTTTCAGTAAGGGGAATCTACTTGGCATAATGGGTAGCTTTACAGAAGTTCCATTAAACTTACCTTCTCCATCACAACTTTCTACCTGATCCGGCCAGTCACATCTCGCTGTTAAATCATTCCATGCCAGTCCTTCGGGACATTGAAACGAATAAGATGTACCATCTACACAATTCCAGAAACGTCCGCAATCATGCACATTAGGGTACAAACCCCAAAGATGAGGACAATTTTCGGTGGGTTGAGCTTGCTCTATAGGAATAATTTTATGCGGTAAAACGTTTGATCATGAATTATTATTATTTATGAAAAGTTAATCATTAGTCAATTTCTTATGAGTACTTACGAACTTGTGGTCGATCGCTGCAGTCAACATCGAAAGGATAATCGCAACGAAGATGATTTGGAGAAGAGAGATGATTAAACATCAATCCATCGGGACAAAGATTTTCTGTCATGGTACCATTTTTACACTCGTAATAACGATCACACTGTCTCTCGTGTGGAAAATATCCATTTTTATAATCTCTGCATTGGCAGAAACCTAATCAAATCATGTTTTTTTTCAATTTTTTAGAATTTGCATTGAAGCAGTATTTATAAATAGAATAGAAAATATTATTCACGATTGTAAAACTTCTCATGCAATTGAAGCCATAGTATAGATTTACTACATTTTATAATTTAAAAATTATATATACTTGTTAATTAATTAAAAACTCAACAATGCGCTTCGTTGCGCCATTTTCTCTAAAAGAATTAGAAAAAATTTACTTGTGTGTTTCATAAAGTCTAAAACCATAGGAGTTATGTTAATCTTTGTTTATAAGTAAAGCATGGTACTGAGTAAGGAGAAATAAATTCAAGTTATTTTGATATTGGAGCCAGCGTGAAGTTCTCGAAGAGTTTGACAAATTATGAAATTGTCAAACACCATCACCATTTTTAACTCTCTATCCTGTAGAGTGTAGACAGTAGACAGACTTCAGGGCCAGAACTACAATGGGAACGATCGATTAATGAAAATCAGGATACGAGATCCAGATTAATTAATTTGTTCATGAGAATTTCTAATTTGATTCAGACTTGAATCCAGATCCTTAAGAGCCTCCTCGACTATCCGGTCTTCAAAAATTATCTCTACTAAATATAATTTCATTTCGTAAACCTAATTACTAACTAACCTGCCATTAAATGCGAATTAACTGTAAATAATTATGTGTATATAAACATATTACATATTCACCAACAGTAAAGAACATAAAGTAAATCTTACTAACTACAATATTTTAAATTGTCAGTTTTCTTTGATTCTGTATCTACATAAAGTTTAAATATATCATTAATTGCAGCTGGAAAATATCATTAATCAGGAACAAATAGGAAGAAGAAGATAGAAAATATCATTAATCAGGAACAATTAGGAAGAAGAATATGAAAAAATATCATTAATCGGGAAGAATTAAGAAGACGGAAAATATCATTAATTAGAAATTGTACAGTTTCTAATTAATATTTTCCACCTTCTTTCCATCTTTTCAGAAATATAAAATATTACCATTAACTTAAATAAATACGTTGTAAGAATATTCAGAAAGACTTGAAATCATATTCCTCATATACCAAATATTTTAAACAAATACGTATAGAAAATTTGTACCGAATACTTAATGATTATTAAATTTTGTAATTTTTTAATAGTTAAATAAAATAAATAAATCGAATATCCTTGATTTGTGTTTAAGTCGTATTAGGCTTATGTACTGTAATTTTATACAGATACTACCATGCTGAAATGTACAGTCGATTCCTCAACTATTCTGGAACCAATTGTACAGTACATTTAAAGTAAAAGCCGAATTATTATTATTATTATTATTATTTGCAAATTTTTCTAATGAAATCAATGAGAAAAAACTATAATAAACCTAGGATCGTATGACTTAATTAGTTTCTGAAAAACCGTCGTTAAGCGAGCCGTCGTAAATCGAACGCAAATTTTGCATAGTTTCATATTCATAAAATGACATTACATTCATTGTTATTATATATCCATTGAAATTATTTAAGCTATTATAATTTATCATTTTTAAGTACAGTTTATCATTAAAAGAAAGTGTTCTTTTAATGATAAATAAGATACCCCTGCTTTACGACGGCGCCAAATTTTCTATAACATTTTATGTAACCGTCACATTATTCTATTATTCCTTTATGTGTAATATTTTTAGTTCAAACTGCATATCTAGTAAAGTAACATAATTTATAATACTGAGCCTGCGAAATATTGTAGTTCGACATACGACAGTTTTCAAAAAACCAGTCGTAAAATGGGGTTTACTACGTTTCGAATTTCTAGTGATATGAAAGAACAAATGTAGCACTTCATTAAAACAGGAAGCGTGATGGAAATTTATAATAAGGAAAAGTTAAGGGAGAATCATTAATTTTTCATTGAGTTCACCTATCGTAATTACAAAGGGAAAGAAAAATAGCACAAGGTTATTTGGTTACAACTCGTCTTTTCAATCCCTTAACTAATTACATTCAAACGAGACACGTTTAAACCCCTAAAATTGTCAACTTAAAATATTTTATTTACTCATTTTCATAAATCAAATATATATAAATTATTTATTTTAATATTTATACATTGCTAAAGAATATTCCAAGGATGTGAATTAGCTGATAAACCTTAGCATAAATGACTTTATAAAATTTATAAACATTCAAATAAAAGAAATTTTAATGCTAATTAAATTGAATTTAAATCTGAATTAGTATGCAATTTGCCATCTTTAACCTTAAAAATTCTACTTGTTTAGCTTTATTTAGGTTACGCAATGGTAGAATTTCTCGGGGAATACCCAAATCTTTGAAATTCAATACGAAACAATACATAAATAATGAAAATAAAAGTAAAAATTATAAATTAAATAAGTGCCAAGTCTACTTTAACGAAGATAATTGTACACCTGGTCGGAATAATCAGAATTAATTTGATATTTAAATTATTCATGTCGAGCGCTTCCAATTATTTTAAGCTCTTAAATTGGCATAGAAAATAAAGACATTAAACAACACGTAAGACATATATTTGTGGCTTGCGTGTTGATTGATGTAAATTCTTTAATTAAATAATAATTCTATAATCGTTCGACCAATTTAATTTACACAAAAATAATTTATAATTGTGATCTCTGCGCCTATTGGATAAGACTACTAAACATAGTTAGTCGCAGGTTCGTTCCTCCCCACGTGATATTTTCTGGACTTTTTTTCACTTGATATACAGAAAATTTAATCTTTAATTATTTAGAAAAATTATAATTAATAATTAATCTTAATAAATACTTTAAAAAATCGTTTATGATTTTTGGAGACGGTGCGAGCAATTACATGCGTATCTATGAAGATCGCATTTTATCTCTGCAAGTTATGGAGTTTTTATATTAAATTATTTATGGTTATACAATAAAGGAGTTTTCTAGTCGATAAGTGTATGGCTTCTACTGAGTTCTACCCAACTCCACAACTAATTAATGGATGAACATTTTCATTCAGATCATAAAATTGGAAAACATTTACATTATTTTCCTGTAATTTTATTCATCTCCCATCCATAAAATTTGCATTTAATTAAAGTTTTAACTTGTTCTACCAGAATGAATTATCTAAAGATCACGGTAAGGAAATCACGGTTAAAGGAGGGCCAAAAAAAATTATCAACTGCATCCAGCCTATTTATTAATCAGCAGATGATACAGATACACAATTACTTTATCTGCTATAAATCAGTTTTAAATATTTATATAGTCTTTTTTTTTTAAATTAGTTCTATTTTTGGTTTCATGTTCAACACGTCTCTGACTGCAGCTTTTTTCCTAATTTCTTAATACATTTTTGGGCTTGGAGGATCATGAAACGTCGAAAAATGCAAAAAAGTTTCCTATATATGTGTGATGTTAATGTGTATGGGGGCGTACGGAGCATAATAACTCTTGATTTTGTCGAAAATTTCTGAAATTTTTCAGGGAGGTTTAAATATTAGGGGTATTGATGCTATTAAATTTTGATGGTTAAAGATCGACGAGGTGAGGAGATAAAGGGGGAAGTTATTATCATATCTCGAGTGGATCCGACTTGATTAAGATTTTAATTGTTATTAGCATTTAAATATATTTTTTATATATAAAAATTTGTCTTTATCCTAAAAGTTAATTATTTTAAAGTGGCAAAAAAGTTAATAATATAATGTTTTAACTCTTGCTGGGAAAGTTACGCAACTCGTTGTTGGATTTTTAATATTTTAAACAGTAAATATGCGTATAAATGATATGTAATGCAACTTACGTAAGCAATTCTATATATAGCTACACAATTTATTTTACTTTTTATAGTTTCCGTGCCATATAAAGGTGCGAGTCATTATAAAATTACATTAATTATAATTATTTTACAATATTTAAAACAAAATTTAAAAATTCATATATTAATTGAGGCTAAATTATATTTTTAGGATAACATGACTAGCATTATTAACCTTAATTTTATTTTTATTACAGCCTACGTCATTTTGAATTTTTAAAAATTGTGCTTTTAGAAAAATTATATTGAAGCCATTAAAAATATCATTAATTTTTATATAACTTTAGGCATTATAAGTTGGCCAGAGTTCAAATGAAAGCATTATTAATCATAGGTCGACATGGAGGAGGTGTTCATAAATGACGTATGAATTGAATTATGTATCGAACAATTGTTTCGACTGATTTGCCCTATATTTTAAACACATTAAAATTTTTGCAAAGATATTCGCGATTGAAATGTCTGATAAGATCTTTTATGCAATTCGCTTACGATAATTGTGTTCTTAATATAAAAAATTCCAGTTTGAGAGCATTTCTGGACTTGTTCTGGCCCTAAACTATAGCATACAATAGTCTCTTCCCCTCCATCAAATGACAACATATGTAAAAATGTCAGGCCCTAAGTTATAGCATATAACAGGTTCTTCCTTTCCACAAAATAACAATACACGTAAGATGTAAGGCCTTAAGTTACAGAGGCCCTAAGCTGCAGCTTATAACTTATAGCATATGTGCAAATTCGACCTGCTGGAGAAGTTAAATAATCACCGTTTTAGTACTAAATTTTTGATTATTTCGATAGAAATTACTTCTAAAAATTGTATTTTCTGTATTTTTATTATTAATTGATGTAAATTTCTAATATTTTGCATCAAACTTATGTCATAATGTACAGTTTAGTGAAAAGCTAATAAGAAAAAAATGAATGCATTTGATACTCTTAAGAGCATTTATACTGATAATTAACTATAGACTGAACTAATTAATTAATTATGTCACATGATATCTAATATTACTATCCATATCAGTAGATACGTAAGAAGTCTTTCCCTTTTACCATGTAACAATACGTATTAATTATTTAATGATGGAGGCCCATCGAAATTTTTTCCGTTTTATTCAGGTTCCGTTTTGGATAGGTTTTACTGTATAACTATTTTCTACCCTATTTTATAAAGTTTTTATCGTTTTATTTTCGTCTTTCATGAGTGGAAAATTCTCGTAAATACTTCTGAAGTTCCTCACTGTTGTAGGCCAAAAGATACCTTATAATCCTTCTGTTTTGTGTTATATTTTATTGTTAATAGTCATCATTAAATTATCTGGTGTGTTAATTCCTTCCTCTCTACATTTTCACGTTCTTATTTCCTCATTCATACTTACTTGTAACTCTTATGATACGCGCTCTTTACATAATACACTTTCCATCTTGAATCTTGTTTTCTCTATATTTGTAACTTTAATGAGGCATGACCTCAACATCTCACACTTTTCTGTTATAAATAAATTAAGTACAATTTAAGTACTTAAAATTACATAAGATACAAATGTATAAGGAATGAAAAAGTGTAGAGCACTTATATTTTTGTATTGAAGCAACTTAGAACTTCAGAAAAAAATAATTCAAAGCTGAAATTTTACCCATTTAAAATTAAATTTATGAATAAAAATGTCATTAAAATGTATTTTATAATAATTAATTCTATTTGAAGCCATTAAATTTAAAAATTCTTTTTGTAATGTAGCGTAGGAATGTCCACTTTTCTTCGTGTTCTTATAAAATCCCCGGTACTTAATTAAAAATAAATTATTATTTGATTTTAAAAAGTTAAATTTTATAGAAAAATCTACTAAATGATGTTACTAGTCACGAATTTTAAACATTATTTTATTTTAAAATTGAATTTTAAACATCTCTACACCATTTACAAAACGGGAAATGTCTTACTTCCCAACCTTGGATCAATAAATTAGAGAGTTTAAAGGTGAAGTATGAGAGAAGGAAACATGAAAAATATCATACTATGTCAAGGATGTCGTCCTGATTCACGCAAATCTTCGGGTTTTACTAAATCGTGTTAAAACTTTAACAAGATTCCCATGTTAAAGATTGAGTGCCACTTTCTTTAATATAGGAATCTTTACACAGTAAAGTTATAATTAAACCCCATCAAATTATATATTTTCCCTTATAAATTTTACATCGGAAGAATAACTTTATAACCATAAAAACAAATATTTAAATAAATCGAAATGGAACATTCTAACGCTCTTGGAGAATCCACGACGAAGCTGAAATAAATTTGTGAAGATCCTGTTGAGTCCCAGTTTTATTTTCACGCACAAAACGAGAATTTTTCTAGAAAATGACCCAAAAAAATATATTTTAAATACGTTTACTTACAGGCAGGAAGTGCCGCAAGAAGCACCAAGACTATCGAGGTTGGTACCATAATCACTTGCTTCATAATCCAACTTGCTTAACGAGAAACTGGAAAATTGCTCTTTAACTAAGATATATCTTCTGAATTACTCAGGGAACCGATCTGCAGGTGGAAGGAGGACAAAATTTCAAATCTTCTGATTGGTTAAGCTGTATGCTTTAAGGAACTAATCTATACATTCACTCTCTCTCTCTCTCTCTCTCTCTCTCTCTCTCTCTCTCTCTTTGTTTCTTGATGCAGAGCTCATCCACACTAGATTTGCAAGATAGAGAAACAGGTATTATTTCATAATGATTTTCTATTTTTTGGTTTGTTTGGCATTACGTGTGCAATTATTTATCTAGAAATATGCGATTCTGTAACCTGTTTATTATGTACACGAGCCAATAATACAAAAATACATTTGTCTCAAAATTTTCCAAGAACAGAAAATGCCCGTTCATTTCTTCACCCCCCTCAGAAAAACCGGATCAAATAATAAAAAAAATAAGCTTAAAAAATGATAAATCATGTATAAATGTTGATAAAAATAGAATTTCAAAATTTCCATTCGTAATTTTTGGGTTTTTATACTTATTCGTGTAGTCAATTACGAATTATTACATCATCTAGTTATTGAGGTTGTCTAGAAAAGCCACCTGTTTAGTAAGAAAATTAAAAAAAAATTGGGGTCAGAAATACTAACGGGAAAATTTCGTTGTTGTCAAGGATGACCTATAACCTAGGGGGTCACTAGACGAGTGAGATGGAAACCGGTCCATCGGCTTAAATAGCTCTCTATCTTCTCCTCTGCGAAAACTCTGTAAATCAAATTTTAGTGTATAAGTTTAGGGAGAAAACCTGTTTGTAATGTTTGATACGTTTTCAAACTGTTCAAACTCTTTAAATTTCTATTTAAACTGTTCAAAGTATTCGCCAAACTTCCTCTTCTAACTGTTCAAGGAATTCTCCAAACTTTCAAATTCCTCTTCTAACTGTTCATGTATTCATTTAAATTAGCCAAAATATTATTTAAATTATCTCATTTCTGTTTAAACTGCAAATTCTTTACTAAAGTTCCATATAAACCGGCCAAAATGTCCTTCAAAATTTCTGCCTAAACTGTGAAAAATACTTTAAATTTCAATTCAAACTATTCAAACTTTTCTTCCTGATTAAAAGTTTAAAATTGTTGAACATTAAACTGTTCAAAACAAAATAATTTAAATTTAAGTTTCATTAAAATGCAATAAAATTTCAAAAACTCGAGCTCGTATGTAAATTTCTTCAACGTTCAAATAATAATTTTACGGTCATTGAATATAATTTACTTGAGAATGAATCGGCAATGCTTACTTTCACAAAATGCATAAAATATTTAAAATTTTATAATAAAATACAGTAATATAATTTTGGGCATCTTTCTGTTGTTAATTTAAGTATATCACATTTTGAATTTTTTTTTTAAATTTAATTTTAAATAAAACGCCTGTAAAATTTAATATTTAAAAAATAAATACACAAGCCAATTAATTTTCTTTTTAACATTAATGAAGACGCAAAAATGTAATTTTAAAAGGAGAAATTAAATTAATTATAATTAACTTTCGCTTTCCTTTCTAAGACGAATTGCGTTAGTACGTTGCAAAACGTGTGTAATAAAATTTTAACGGCGTAAAACTTGGTTAGAACAGTAAACATTTTACTAGAAAAAGTAATAAATTAAACAGTGAAAGTTAACGTTAAAAATAAAAGAAAAAGTTACCTTAATTTACAAGAAAATGATCCTTAAGTTTTCATGTCATCGGAGATACCGGAATTAATATGTTGCAGTTGTTTAGTGATCCTACATTTTGGCCTTGACTCTGAAGTTGTGCAAGCGTGAAAGATGCAAATTGCCGTGTTGAAAATTTCCAAGAAATAATAATGACGATACGAACTGGCAAGTTTGAACAATAAACCATATTTAGTCATAAACCAAAAATTTCTCCATCGAAAATTGTAACTTAGACACGTGATGTAAGAAGAAATATTGTTAATCTAACACTTATAAAATTTATTTATGGTGAATTTTTGTGCTAAATTTTAATATTTTGAGTGTTTTTTTAGCTTATTTATACACTAAATTTTCGTAAAATCGATTTGGTATGAAGTTTTCTTGAAGAAACGACAGTCAATAAGAAGGCTCTAGCCTACGGGAAACTTCTATGGTAGAAGTCTTTCCATGATGAGAATACGTCATATATTCAATTTTATGCATACTAAATTTTAACATTTCGAAAGTTTTTAAGGCTTATTAATACTTAGAATCGATTCAGTACGAGGAGCCTTCTTGAAGATCGTAGGAAGGTGCAATAGACGTCTTCTCTGGTAGAAGTCTTCCTACAATAAGAAGACATCAAATATGGAATTTTATGTAGTTATGATTAATTTAATTAATAGAAAATTAACACTAGTTACATGAAGACACGACAGAAAGACTTTTAGTATCAGTATACAAGTTCAACATGTTTTTATAAACTCTTTATCCATATTAATATACGCAAATTTTAAAAATATATATGCGAAAAAATGCCTCATCGAGTTTATTATAAACAGTTGGATTATTGTTTTACGTTTATATAGAACTGAACACTAATATTCTGTCATGTAACAGAAGTGAATGTCATGTAAAGTATGAATAAAACCACAAAAATTCAGGTCATCGGGAGTACAAAATTGTATTATAATTAAGGAAAACGTATTAAAATTCAGTTTAAAATAAATATAAAAATGATAAAACAGTTTATTTTTTAAAATTAATTTTAAATATATTTATGCTTGACTTTAATGAATTATTTTCATTATGTAATTATAGCAGAATATACGCCCTAGTTCGATTTTTAAGTGAAATTTCGTATAAATTATCAATACGAAAAATGGATCATTTAACTTATTACATTATTTAACAGAGATATTATATTCAATTTTGCTAGCTTTTTTATTTGTATTTGTACACGACAACACGACACGGACTATCTGTCGAGGGGATGCCTTCCGAGAAGATTTTCTATGAGAAATTGGCCCCTAATTAGGTGTTACAAACGTGGAAAAACCGAAAAAATTCAGCTAGTTGGTGAGACGCGAACCTATAACCAACTACCAGTGTTCAGTGGTTTCAGTCAGGGCTCTGGAGTCGCGTAAAAATCTACCGACTCCAACTCCGACTTTTCCTTATCATCCGACTCCGACTCCGACTCAACAGCCCTGCCAGGGCTGTGGAAGTCGCGTAAAAATCTACCGACTCCACCTCCGACTTTTCCTTATCATCCGACTCCGACTCCGACTCCGGCTAAAACACCAAAACCCTACGACTCCGACTACGACTCCACAGCCCTGGTTTCAGTCACTCGTCCACTGGTGGGCAGTGTCATTCGTAACTTGCATTAAAAGTGGACGCGAATAGACCCATCTTAAATTAGATAATGATCTAAATTATATCCCATTTACATGGTAAAACTTGTAGTGTACGTATGCTGGTTCCTTGCCAAATATTCAATATTACTATCAATCAAAGCTTTTATACATAACTTTTGTTTAATGATGCTTTCTCGGTTACTTAGGCTACATTAAAGTATTAGTTAGGCTACATTAACTAATAAACATATGTTTTACGCCACAAATATAAAACAGGACACGGTTTCAAAAAGAAAATCAACAAATCTACAGAAACTAGAAACGGCAAGACTCATCAAACAAAAATGCAAAGACGCCAACACCAAGATCACAGAAAGGAAGAGAAATTACTCAACTAATAAAGGAATTTGATGGAAAATTTGCCATGTGTCTTTAGAATAAAACACAATACTAGTGTTTATTACGCCACAAACATATGTTTTTTTTAGCTTATTTATGCGATCATGAAATAGAATATATACATCATGTAGGGCCTCCTCAGTCCTTACAGACACTAAGAGGCCTTTAAACATGCTAAGGGCCACAATAGCAGCTGCCAGGTGATGAGAGTCAATCAATTCAACTACGAACATTTCGGAAATATTAATAATTCAGACTCAAACCCGGATTCTCCAGAACAGAAGTCTGACATCTTTACCGCCTCACCATCCTGTTATTATATTCTATATATGCATATATATGATTTAATATGTAACAGGAAAAACAAAAGTATAGTTTTGTAGTTTATGAATAGGCTTGAATAATGTGTTACACATAATAACGAAGAGGGCCCCGGCACAAAAAAATCTTACAGGGTGCTACAAAATCTACATATTTATTCATTTATATAGTTTGGCATCATTGGGACCTGTAGGATGCCAGATAAGTAATTTTGTCGGATTACTGATCGTTTTATTTATTTTTTAAGTTCTTTCAGCCCTGTGTACCCCAAAAGAGCCTTTTCGACCTGTATATACATACACATGAATCAACTGGGTCCTCGAATCACAATGATCACAAAGTATGCTGAAGTTTATTCTTAATTTAAATTTCATTCACTTTTTCAATGATGTTTATAGCAAGTATTTACACATTTACACATCGTAAGTTATTATACTTTCAAACTGCAGAATGACTTTGTATGTAATGTATACCAGAGAGTGATAAGTTTTGTAAGTTTTCTTTATAATAAAGTTTTTATAATAAAACAAATTTTTATGGAAAATTATTAAGATAAATCTCGCTACTAAGAAGTAGCGAGATGTCAACACATTAACCTACAAAGCCATCTACAGTTTCGCCCATTACGAAATTTCAGATATTGTAGTGCTCGACTTTTGTGGCAATGGGCTCTTAAATATGTCGAGCAATAGAGCTCCGTATTATGTTCCCTTTCAGAGAATTAAAAAGACAACTTATAAAAATTTCTTGTTAAGGCAAGAAACTGTTATTTTTATATAGTAAATATGTTATAATGCATAAAAGCATTATTTAAAATTATAAATTAAACACAGAACAAGCAATAGAGATTAATTTTTTACACAGGATATTGTTGTCACCAAAATCAAAACTGGCAAGAATTCTGATGACTGATTCAATTGAATTGTTGGGGTAAGACAATGCAATACATGGACGATCTGCCGGGAGGATTTTCCACGAGAAATTGGCCCTTATGTATGCTAGACACGTAAAGAAAATCCTAAAAATTCCACCTGGCCAGCGCATTGGTGAGGCGGGAACCCGCGACCAACTACCACTGTTCACTGGTTTTATCCACTACTTTCTATTTCGAATTTTTTTCCAGCTAAGACAGGAAAACCGACTTAAGAGTATCAAAATGTCATGTACGATAGAGCGAGAAGTCCGAAATGCTGGGACCATCTACTTTTTTTTTTACAGAATACACTGAGTAATCCATAAATTGTTCATTTAATCTCCTACTAAAACATCCAAATTCCACAAAAATATCAGCAAGTATTTTTCCGGAATTTAAATAAAGATACATCTGAGTTGAGTAATTGGATTATCTAAGTATAATGTATTAGTTCAAAACAGAAATCATCATTCTTTGATTAAAAGCTTCAAAGTCATTATTTATTTCATTATATGATAATTGGTTTTTCTGACTTTTAGTGGTTCTTATACATTGTCATCAAGAACATTCTCTGCAGGATTATTACTCTGTAGAGGATGCTTCTTGATGACAAGCTATAAAATGTTATATTTTTAAAATCGATGGATTTTTAGCACCAATAAGTAAAACAAAAAAAATGAAAATTTTTCATGTAAATAATAAACACCAGGTACACTATAAACATCACAATGAAGCCTTTATACAAATGATAGTTACTCGAAAGTCTTACTTTTTGAGACAAATTAATTTGCACACTTGAAACAAATTTTAACAAATGTCGAGTGACTTAAACACACAAACTTGTGATATTTACCATATGATTTTCAAGATACTCTGTCTTTTCTCCTGTCACAAAGGTGACGAATCTCTTTCCTGAAGTATGGACGTTTCTTTGTCACTCACTATACTGGATGTTGCACCACAGACCTCATTGCTTGATATACGTTTGTTGATCGACCGTCTTTCAGCAATGCTGAAGAATATGGTGAATAATAAATCCCCATTTTCACAGCCAACGGAAACTGCGGGCGATCGATTTCTTTGACTCTCAGAAAATGTACTGACTAACATTGCAAATGCATTGAACTTAGCGGTATCCAGTGTTGTTGGAAATGTGCATAGGCCATTAATTCATTTTGCAGCCAACAAAACTAAATCAGGGTTTAAATCCCGTTGTTCTGATGCACAGTTGACTTGCCACAGAAAATAACAAGCGGGATCCAAGATATGCTTATTTACAGACAGGGATGGGACTGACAGTCACAAAATTTAGGAATTTGAGCATTAACGGTAGCAAACTTTATTAAAACGGCGTGGAAAAAAATGTATTCCTCTTGTTAATACAAGAGCTGAGCAAGCGGCCTCTTTCCGACAAGCTCTACGTTATTAATGATTACGTTCCTGAAAATAAATTACTGTATTTAACACCAGGTTTTAAAAATTAAGTTATATAGAAAGGGAGTTTGTAAAACTAACATCCGTAAAAACGGGGTTTGCTGTAAATGTACATTAATTTAAGGGGTAAGTACTGAATTCCATACGAACACGGACTCATAGTGGATGCACGATCCGAATCCACATTAACACCTTTTTTCTGAGTAGCAATTATTATAATATTAAACAGCATAAGCTGAAATTTTTAAAAACTTTTTCAAAAAATAATATCCTTGCACCTAAATTAGAAAAGTATGCCGAAGTAACTTAATTTCATTTTTGCCTACACTAAACGAGAAGTAAGTAGTTTTTCTAAATTTAGACTATGCTAATTAATACAGTTTCAAACATCAAATGCCCTATAATTGAGTAATAATAATAGATGCAGCACTCAATTAACACTAAACAATATATTGTGTTTCATTTTTAAATGCCCATAATATTAAAAAAAAATCCAATGAGTTACGTCGCCATCTGTTATCTAAAAAGTAAATTAATTTTTATAGTTTTTGCAAAATCCGGAGATTAAAAGTTTACCGCTTCGTCCGTCTTATTTTGAATAATAATAATTAATCCAACGAGAAGCATCATAAATTGAGATTAAAATTATATTTCTGGAAATGAAATTACATAATGAGTAGCCAATAAAAAAAAAACATCAATCAGTTGCTCAACTTTCCCGGCAACATTTAAAATGTTAGTGGCGCCATCTGTTATCATATTTTATTTTAAAACTTTTCATATTTTTTAACTATTATAAAATGGCAAAAAGCTTCATTTGCAGGATAGAGATGGGTTTTATAAAAATTTGTAAATGCTAATAATGAGTAAAATCGTCGTTCAGTCCGACCCTACTCGAGATACACACGACCCCCATTATCTCCCCACTCCGTCGACCTTTAACTACCAAAATTTAATAGCATCAATTCCCCCAATAAACAAATTTCCCTGCATACTTTCAGAAATTTTCGACAAAAAGTACGAAAGTTAAGCTTCAAACCAGTAGCGTACCGTGGGTGTCAGCCGCCCGGGGCGAAGGAAAATTTCGCCGCCTCCTTATTTAGGTATCTTAATTTAAAAGACTAAAATTCAGTTTCGTCACAGAATAAGTAATGAAAAATTCCGTGATAGTGTTGCCACCTTTTTAAAATCGCCGACCCTGACGGCAGGCGAGTTCTGTTCGAACAGAAGTTTCTGACTCATGCGTATATCATTTTGCAATGAAGAATAATTTGCAGTGCATGCTGGTTCTAAATCAGTTACAGTTAGCGACTAGGGAGATTTGGGTAGGAGTAACGCAAGTAAACTAGATGACTTAGCCCTATTGGATGTTGGAGGTGTATAAGACTACGAATGAATCGCACAAGCAAAAAAAAAAAAAAACAAAAATAAGGTCAACAGGTTGCGCACGATATCCCCGGACGGCGAGTCGGATGGTAACACTATTCCGTGCTCATTTCATACGGTCCGAATCGTAGGTGGACGAAAATATGAAATAAAGTGGTTCAAATTCTTACAAGATATTATTATTATTTATTGTCAAATTTTGCTGCCCCCTAAAACGTAATTTTTCCGCCTCCTAAAAAGTGCACCCCCTACGATACGCTACTGCTTCAAACAGGGTGAACAAATCGTGCCTACCCCATACACAATAAGACCAAATTTCAGATTCCTAATATCTATTAAAGACACATCTATATGCGCACACACATATAGTATATTATGTAAACACGTGTGTGTACATGTACCTGTAAGTGTACCTCTGTGTGTGTGTGTGTGTGTCTATATAAACATAATAAAACAATAAATCAAATCAAAGTTTCATTAAACTATTTTAATAAATCGTAACAACGTATCAATTTTTAATATTACAACTATTTTGTACTTATAATACATAAATGAAAGCATAAATCACAATATAACATTTGTTTTTATATACAGCATTGGAAGACAATATTTAAAAAAAAAAAAAAATTGTAACAAGAAACATAATTTGTTGGCATTACCATATATATAAAGCTCTGTACAACTTTGCTCATTTGTTCAATTCAATATTGCATATATATTTTTATATCACAAATATATTTTATTTANTGGATTTTATTTTATTTTATTTTAGCTATACTAATATTTATATTTCAAGTATTTAAAATGCAAATTCATTTACCAATAAAGAAGAAATTCTAATTAAAATCAGTACTAGTTTGAACAATTGACATCCTGAGTCAACATAGTGTCAGTATTAATATTTTTTACTCTAGCCTTTTAAATTTTTGGTACTCTGAACCAATGCTTAATTGGCTCTTATTTATCTACAGTTACTCTTAATTAAGTAACAGATTATTATTGGAGCCAGATAGTCAAGCAGAAATCCCAGGAGGAACCCTCTAAAACTCAAAACCTGTCACTCTGCAAAATCCAGGAGAAACTCTGAATCAAATTCTCAGAAATAATATAAAACCTTATATAAGATGCAATTTAAAACATATATAAAACTTACTTTGTTATATTATGAACTTCCCTTATAGAGTCACCATTCTGTTCTGTGACTGCTACTGTAGAGAATTGTATCGAAGAAAGATGTACTTTAAAGAGATGCTCTCGAAAATACTTTAAACCTTCGTAAATGAGAGCTAATAAAAATATTCCTATTACAGAACCAACAAGTCCTAAGAAAAACAAAAATTAATAAAAATTATTTCAAAATAAATAAAGAAATTTAACACTTGTTATAGAAATTCAAACTTAATATTACAAATGTGGAAATATTATTAATTAATATAGTATTAATGACACTTAATAAAATCTCAGTTACTATTTCATTTCATTCATTTAATAATTATGAAATTTTACTAATTAACTTATGAAGAACTTATTGTATGCTTAAAATAGCTCTCATATAATTTTCATAGCAATATATTGATAAAATAATACTATGATAGTTATTTCTACAGAATATTTCCTGTATATCACACTTTTTTTTTATAAATTATTTTTTTAAATAACACATAATATAGTGTAAACCATTGAGCAGAAAGAATAAAATATATGAATTATAATATACAGTTATAATTTATCTCCACCTTACATAGATATAAGATATGTTTTTTTTGTATAATTCCCTTATTTGTTTGGTCCCACGCATAATTTATTATGCAATTTTTACATTAGAAATGACACTTTACCAATGTAACATTTTAAAAATAAACAATTTACTTAGTGGCAATGTTCAGTGACATCGACGACGGTAGCCTTCTTCCAGCCAAAGAGAAAATATCCGACTCCCGATCCAAGTACCACGGCAAGACATAACCATATGTTATATGTCATGAATATTAACATTAAAAAGTAACTGATAATCATTTGTACAACATGCAACACAGTTTGGAGACCATGAGACCAACTCAGCATTTTATGTCTGAAAATATAAATAAAGTTTTCATCATATGGTTACTTTTAATAAATACGAGTTATAATAATGACTATAATTAATTAAACAAACCATATTAATTTGGTAAATTATTTTAAAAAATAGATTTAATATAAAAATTGTTAGTAATTACATTTAATATTTGGTAAGCTGATCCAGAGCATCTTTACTGCTATTAAATCAATTTTAAAATTTGAATATTTTTATAATAATAAAGTTTCCTATTTAAAACATTTTTTAAAGTTTATACTAATCATTACTTAGAAGAAAAAAAATATAAACTTTGTCAATCTCTTTTTATAAATTCCAGTGTAGTATGGAGCTATGTTTATCATATATCCCCTGCTGGACACTACTAAATTTACAATGTGGCTATCCAAAATGATACTATGTGAGAAGAGCAAATTTAGGGAGTGCACAGGATACCTCTCTGTGGAGTTTATTCTGAGTAAAGCAGGTAGTAAAAAATTTTGTAAGGCATATTATGTTTCCTTTCTGCATCCACTCTAATGATTTCTGGATCTGGTACTGTTACATGATAGCAGTATGAGACAATTTTTTATTAAATGCTATATATGGTGTGTCAGAAATAGAAAGACCTATGTTTGAAGTAATTTTTCAAACATAGCTCCAAGCATACATCAACAAATCACAACATGGAAAATTGTACAGACTGACTACTTGTTATCTAACTCATGTAAACAAAATCTTGCTTTTGAAATAAAATTAACACTTAATATCATAGCATTTCATATATTGTCCTATTATTTCTGACACATCCTATAGAGCAGTGGTTCTTAACCTTTTTAGTGGTCAGCACCCCCTGAATTTGAAAATAAGCTCTTGCACCCCCTTAAAAAATGTATGTATATTTTTTATTTAAGAAAAAACATTTATTCATGCAATAAAGCATGAACAAATGCTGTGTTTATTTACAATATATATTACTATATAACATAAAAAGTAATATTTAAATTTTAATGGCTAGGTTGTTGTTGTTTATTCATAATAATTCTATTAAAATGAGGCTCTTTTTTGAAAGAGCCACACGTAAGTCATCAGATGCATTTAAGTGATTTCTGGCTTTTATTTTGATGCAAAAGTGCTGTATTCAAGGTATGCAAATACGTCTCAACTAGTTTCTGTATGCATGTGGCAATGTGACTACATTAACTGCACGTACTGTATTGACGACTGATGACAAGCACTATGTGCTGAGAGACAATAGAATAGAGAGTGTAGAAGTGAAATGGTAGAGAATGAAGAAGTGGGGGTGCTGTGTTGCTGGGTACCACAGTTTGTAGATAACATGGTCGTCTTGTTAGTATTTTTTTTTTTAANAAATTCACATGCTTGTTTTTAAAAAAGGTTTAAGTTCTATTTTCCATATTTATTCTTTGACCTGAACATGACGATTTAAAATTGTTGAAAACATTTGTTTATATAGTTAAACTTTATTTTTTGGTGTTTATGAAGATTTTTGCAAAATAAAACTGACATGCTGAACCATTACATTGTTTTAACACAACAATCATAAAAGATTACCAATCTCTAGGCTAGATACTGGTGTTGCAACGAATAGTATATTCGGCCAGGAGCGTGGCAGAATATTCGTCTATTCTGCCAAACTATTTGGCTTGATTAATGCACATACGAAAATTGGCGCGCAAACTGCATTATGGCAAGGACCCTTCTCTCCATTGGCCTGCTGTCACTGCGCTTTGCCAATTGCATTAATTATTGACAGTTGTAGCGGACAGACCAGAGTGTCATGGCAGTAAGTGATAAATGATATCAAATGTGAATAACAATGAAATGACCTACATGTGTAAATAACGGAAAAAGAACAGAGAAAGACGTGAAGTGAAAATGTGAAAATAAATGTGAAATTGAGTTGATAACATAATCGAACAAGTCGAGGCAACTTATTGGCGCGAAATTCGTGGCCGTCAATGCCAAACAATTGTTGTCATAGACTTCGGAAAGCTAAATGCTTGTAATGAAAGTCATTTAGTGTGCACGGGCGAAAGCCTGGGACCATTCAGGCTATCAAGCTGTCTGGAATCTGTGAAATCATAACTGTGACATATACCGATGTATCTGTCTCTTTTCTCCGTTATCACCAGGCTATGAGTCACGTAATTATAAAATGGAAAAACTACGACGGAAAAGTGAAGAATCAAAAGTATCGTGAGTGCGTATTATGATGTATGCATAGGCATACGTGGACTAGAGAGATAGAGGAAAGAGAAAGGAAAGACGAGCGCTTAAAAAGGATAGGCAGGGTCAGACCCTCAGATGTGTGCGACAATTCTCGAATGAATAGGTGTGTACATGTGCTGATATTTGTAATTATAAATTGTAAATACATGTGACTAATATTATTTTTTTTTATTTTGTGCATGTTATAAGTTATAAATAAATATAAACAACACTACCTGATAACATTAAATCTAAATACCAAAATGATTAATTTACTGTGTTTTTGTTATTTCTTACTCTTGCTTTTAGGTATTCGGTATTCGGCCGAATAGTGATTAAATATTCGTTATTTGGCTGAATACCGAATAGTAACCAAATATTCATTACATCACTACTAGATACTCTTGGTATACATAAGCATGCTGCAGTAGAATATTTTATTTATCAATCGCCTCTTGCAATTTTTATTAATTTTATCAAAGTTTAGTAATTATCCTTACCAATGTAAATGGCAAATTGAATATTTTTCCTGTGAATTTTTTACAATATATTTTAGAATAAAAGTTAATGAGAGTTTTCCTAAAGTCATTGCTTTTTCCAAGTGTTCGTAAAGGCTACACTGTGATGATGAGTAGTGACTTATTTGATCAATTGATCATCAAGCAAAGCATGTCTTGGAAATGATGAGCTCAATGCTTAATTTTATGAAATTAATTCAGTGATGATGTCATTAAACCTTAACCAAATAGTTATTGATGAGTATCAATGACTTTAGGAAGACACTCAATGAAATATACAGTAGTTTATTCATGTTATTCATAAAAATATGAATTATAATATACAGTTATAATTTATCTTTCCATTTCTATTCTGTTTTTCAAATATCAATATGTAATCAGTTCAAACACTGTTATTCTCTAGGAATTATCACATGCACAGTGCATGTGATAATTCTTAAAGAATAACAGTGTTTGAACCAGTTACATATTGATATAATACACAGATTCAACAGAAAAATAAAACAGATTAAAACTTAAAAATTATCAATTTTTCAACTAAACTCTGTGTTTAAATAAGACAATCTCAGTCCTCTTAACTTCAAAATGTTAGGAATATTGACATTGTTCCTCAAAGAAGCTGACATTGGATAAAAACAGCAAACACATAAGTTAATTAATGCAGTTTAGTTGTTTGAGTCACCCAGTTTGAGATTAATTGTCCAGTTTGATAACTCTCATCCCCAGATGTGTTTGGTACTTCTAAGCAATATACAAAAGGAAATACAATAAGCAATATTATCCTAATTCAGCTAACTTAAAATAGATTTCACTTAAAAAGGTACTAGAATAAAAGACAGCAAAAGTGAAACCAAAATGGGATAAATTTTAGCACTGTACTAGCTGACAGTATGCCCAAAATGCTGGAAATTGACAGCCCTCCTATGTTAAATTAATACTCTGAGTCAAAAATTAAAAATATTTTTTCTAATAACATTATGTAATATCCTCTGCATATATAAACAAATAGAATGATATTACTAATTTTTCTGCAAAATTATTAATATCATTCTGATAATAAAAATAACTCCAAATCCTTTAAAAAAATTTGCTTTATTGGAGTTCAGCTACTAGAGTGACTTCTAATAAAGCAGATTTTTTGCAATATCATTCTGATATTTATATTTTAGAACCTATATATAATATTACTAGTTTTTTAATATGATAGGATTATTTTTAGCAGTTGCAACATGCCAAAGATCTCATGAAAATTACTTTGTGATAAGATTATAACACAAATTTATCAAACTATGAAAGATAAACGACTTCCAACCACTTAACACTGCGTTGAATAATAACACTCGTAAAAACTATGAAAAGTTTCATAAAAAACTTTATGTTATTTCTGATCATTAGTTCTTCATAAAACAGATATTGCAATAGAGTTGAAAGCTTTAAGTTTATATTATAATAGTCTCTGTTTTGAGTATTGTATAAATGCTGTTAATAAAAACAGAAGAGCTACTTTGCATTTGTATTGCTTTTATGTGCTGAGAGACAATAGAATAGAGAGTGTAGAAGTGAAATGGTAGAGAATGAAGAAGTGGGGGTGCTGTGTTGCTGGGTACCACGGTTTGTAGAGAACACGGTCGCCTCATTCATATTTTTTTTTTTTAATTTTTGAAATTTCTCTTGCACCCCTGGAAATGCTCTCTCACACCCCAGGTTAAGAACCGCTGCTATAGAGCATGCCTTATAACTACAAGTACAGATAATATTATTTAAGCTATGTAATTAAGCTATTTTTAATAAAATTGTTATTTTGTAATTAAAAATTAAAAGCAAGTCACTATATTTGTAAATTGCAAAAACTTGATTTATTTCTTTACAGAAAAAATTTGTTTTGATTATATATCAGTTGTGATTTATAAATTCAAGGCAATCCACTAAAATATGAATTTCAAATAAGAACTGCCTGGCAATGTAGTCAAATCTGTGTTCTATTGAGACAAATATAATTTTCCTATTATATCAATTAGAATAAATTTTATAAATAAATAAACTTTTAAATNCAATATAAATAAAAAAGATCTATATGTAATAAATTAAAGAATTAAAAAATTTATTATATATAATAATTGATAATATAAATAAATGATTATACAGTATTTCAGTTCAGTTCAGCAAATATAAATATCCAACAATTTGAATTTTCCGTGAATCTTTCCATCTATTTTACAAGTTTGAATATACTATTTTAAATAGAACATATACATTGAATAGTGGGAAATTTAACCTTACATATGACTAAATTCTCCAATATTCAAATTATACATTTCATACTGTTACATAAATTTACCACTTTTCACACACTTCCATGTAATGCATATATAAAACAAGTAACAAAATTGTATGTACACAAAACATTAGCACTTCATCAAATGTCCAATCAGGTTTAAATACATTTCAGTATTTTGATATATGACTGGTCATTTGAAAACATTTTATGCATACATAATGCAGCTTACATAATAATTTAATACAGATAAAATAAATATACAAAATCAGCACTGAAACTTGAAAAATTATAGATAAATTAAATACAGATTTATTTTAAAGATATACTGAAATGAATAAAGTATATTGAGCCTTCACAGTCCACAGTATATGTATTCATGAATTCATGTATCATGTTGTTCTATATCATGCTAAAACATTGGCTGCTGCTCACTGCATTCACTCTAAGTGATGGTGGAACATGTGTGTCTTCAGTCTCACATTAGCATGATCCCAATAGGATCACCAGTCACTAAAGTGATGTTTAATGCATTGTAATTGATAGAAATTATAGTTTCTGACATAAAACTTTTTAAATTTTAGCATTTGAGTAACTTAATATTTTTAGTAATTCTTACTGAAATTTATGATTTATGAACAGCACACTAAGGTTATATGGTGTGCTGTTCATAAAACCTTGGTGTGTTGTGGGTATCTGATAAATATCTTGATGCATACACCAGTTTTCTTAATTATATACTAAAATTTTGACATAGTATTTTAAGAAACATGGTTTATAATGTTTCCCATTATTGTAAAACACAAAATCTTTTAAATATTTTTTATTAATTGTAAATGATGTAAGTATTTAATAAAAATACTTACATCATTTACTATTAAATATCTTAATAGAAAATATCTGGGTTATTTTGGCAAGAGTGTTTTCACAAAATTTCACATTTGTGGAGTTAGGTGTTAGCTCCAAAAATATAAAGATCTGACTGTATATGTTATCAGATTTTAGGTAATAGATTTTTCATATACTTTTTGTGTTGAAATGTATGTCTCTACTTGAATTTAAAAGTAATATATATTTTTATGCAAACATTAGATATTTTATTTGCATTTAATATAATTTTATATATACCATTCAGAATTTGTGAATATATATAAGGTGATCAAAAAGTAATTTTACAAAAGCCAACAACACAGACAAATACTTTGAGAAAATGAAAATACACAGGATTTATCTGTAAGCAATAAATCTGCAAATATCTGTAGGCTGTTCAAGCATTTATCACACTGCATTCTGTTCTTAAAAAATTCCTGTTCCTATTGCTGTAGCCATCCAGTAACAACAGCTTCCATTTCTTCAGCAACCATTTATGTGTTTCTTCAAATATAGGAAAACATATCAGAAAAGATCAAATTCAGGCTGTGTTAACTTCATCAAAAAGTCTACAGTAAATCCACAGTCTAGTTGAGAACCTATTCTACAACACTTTGATAGGACATGAAATTGTCCTCTCATAGGCCTACACCTTGTAAGTTGAAAATGTGTTTCAGAAACCTTTGGAATCTTTCAGGAACAAAATTGAATAACTATTTGGACATCTACATGGGCCTATTTTTCTAGTCTTCTTGGAAATGCCATGTCATAACTGTCTAGTGCAGTCATGAGTCTTCTAACCATTCAATGTTACCAATCTGAGTCATTACTATCCATCTACAATAAAGTTATACTCAACAGTTCTTTGCTTTCTAAATTGTAAACTTTATAAAGTTACTTTTTGATCACCCCATCTATAAAAAAAGTAAATATTTTCTTTTCATATATGATTAAAAACTTATTAACTCATTAAAATTATCTTTTTAATACTGGAATGAATCAAAACACACTTTAAACAACCTTTAAAGTCCAGTTATTGGACTTTAAAGGTTGTTTAAAGTGTGTGCTTATTAACTCATTTTTCTTTTCTGATTATTTTTCTGTTTTTGACACTAAGAAGTCCTTTCCTCACAATCATAACGAGTTCAGCAGGACCACAATTGGGTAGCCAAATGGTTTAAAGGATGCAATCCAACACATCAAACTTTTCATAAAAATCTGAATTGTATTTGAATCTAGATTCTTCAGAATGACAGGCTGAGATATTTATTGCATCAGCCATCCAAATACAGTAGAACCTCGATTATCCGGACTAATTGGGGATGAAGGTAGTCTGGATAAGGAAAAATTTGGATAATCGAAACAAATACTTTAATTTGTCTTTTAATGATAATACAACACGTTTTCTTTTCAATGACATATCGGTAATATTAAAAATAATTACTGTATTTAAATCATGATCAAATTTTCAAGAAACAAACGTTCATATTCAATTTGGACTACTACTGACCAACGTTAACAGACTACCTATTGTTTAAAAGGCCTCTGGTGGCGCGAGAAGACGGATTTTATAAAATAAAAAGCAGTTGAAACTGCATTTTTATGAATAAAAATTTGACAAACTATTTACAAACTGATAAATAGTTTGTCAAATTTTTATTCATAATTTTTTCGAGTAAAATTTTTTCGTCGTGTTCGCGGCTTTTAAGTAATGCATAAACCTTCGAGGCAGGAGGCCCTTCGGACCGCGAGGCATAGGCGGTGGCCCACATCGTCCATGCCTTATGCCGCCCTTGGTCATAGAGATGATGTAATTTGAATATAAATTATTTATAAATACGTATGTCAAGTTATATTTTTATTACTACGTAAAATATATTTAAGAGTTTACGACCACTGTGCTGGGTGAGACGTTGTTGAAACAAAAAAGTTACGCATTCCATCACCTACATAAACAGTGTCGTAATTCGCCAAGTGCAAATCAGCAAATTCGTAAAATTTTTGTTTATTTTGAACAATCCGGATAATGGAGGTCCGGATAATCGAGGTTCTACTGTATTCTGATAACAGATTAGTTTAATGCAATTTTTTTATAAGTAATTTTTATGATGACAAAGTCATGTCCTTCATCAAGACACTTTTTCCAATTGTATTTTAATCTTAGGTAAGTTAAATAAAATCCATGTAAGTAAAACAATTTTTATACAAACTTACATTTTAATGTTATTTTAAATCTGCTGACTAATTTTAAAGAATATTTTGGAAATTTTATCAATAAAAATGATTATTTATAAAATATTGGTTTATACTTTATATGATGATTATCTGTATTATAAAAATAATAATGAAAAATAAATTCTTACCACCAGCAGTTGAAACAGCCCACTCTTTAAAAAGTATCGTAACCTTAACACCACCATGAAAATACATCATCTAAAAATAAATGAAGCATCATTTTTAACTAGCAACAGATATAAAAGAGTAGAAATATCTGATAGCTCATTATTAAATAAAAATACCAAATAATGATTATGATTGAAAACTTTAATATGATGATGTTAATCAATAAATATTTACAATATATAGAGCTGAATGTATAGAAAATTGTATAAGAGATACTAAGGCTGTGTGTTAGATGAATTGTCCAACAACTGCTGATTATTTTAGCTGCATAAAATTTTGGTTAATGAAAACGGTACTTTGTACTTATAAACTGCCGTACAATAGTGATAAAGTAGAAAAAAATGTATGTCAAAAGACAAATAGCATTAATATCACAGTTTAAATATAAAAATCAGCATAAGAAAATTTATAAATACCCCTCTTAATGTATTTAATAATAATACAAATTTAAGTGCATGCCAATGTTTGCAAATAATCTATATCTCTCTTACACCACATCAAACATGCTGAGGAATTTATAGTTACATAATCACTTCTCATACTTCAGCTACTATATTTTTTTATACCAAACAGGCAAAAGATTGTAAAGAAAAAGAAAAACATACTCTAATATTTTTGATCTAGTCCATAAATAAACTGCAGTAATCCTGAAATATTTTATATTTACTTTTTATCTTTGGTTTTAATTTTACTTTATTTTTAATTAATTTTTTAATGTGTCATTTAATTCATATTTGGCTTCTTAAATGTGGACTGTTTAAGAGTTGACTGTTTTAGAACACTTGTTGCTAGTTTTTATTTTGTAACATTCTTAACCCCTTAACGCCCGTTCATTAATTCTTTAAGGTTAAAACCTGAAAATGATCTATGGACTGGATCAAAAGCATTAGAGTGTGTTTACTTTTTTCTTTTTGTTTACAATCTCTGTCCGATATGGCATGAAAATATAATGCTAAGGAATTTTTTATCATATATAAATTCAATCCTAAAGTTACAACTAATATAAAGTTCTATAAAAACAGCATAGATTACATACGAATAAAAAATTGTCTGTACCTACGATGAGTCGCACCTGCTCATTTTAAAATAGAGAATGTGCCTGACAATAGGTTAATAATATATTTCAGATGCTCAAAATTTAAAATTTTATATTTATATTTCCCATTCAGTAAACATCTTTTAACTTTCCTTTCTGCTATTTAATCCTGTTACTCTATTTCTAATGATACTACTATTAATCTTAATTAGAACACTAAAGTTTTGTAAAGTAAACCACTTTTCCTCTTAATTTTTAAATATATTCTGAAAATTTAAATTTATACTTAATTTAAACTTAAAAATAAATATATCCTTAATTATCATGAAAAATACATGTAATTTTATATTGATAATAAAAAATCTAATTTTCCACAAAACAAAATGATATTTAGCTGAAATTATTACTGTTTTACAGTTTAAATGAGAAAGAAACTTGATAAATGTTTGATAAAATAAAGTATTATGATAAATTATTTCATAGAAAGAAACATATTTACTGATGTCAAACAATTGACAGATTATATCAAGCAATATTATTATTACTATTAATAATTAAATGTAATTTGGCACTAGAGGTAGACATAATCCAGTAATCATTTAGCTTTCATATATAAATATCAGGTTTTAAATGTTGATACATATTTACTAAGATATGAAAAACCTATAAACAGAACAGCCACAATATTCCTATACATAATATTGGGTCTTGGATAAAGAATCTTCACACACCGGATTAATGTAAAATAATCTCTTAACAAACCTTTAACTGGTGGGAAATATGAATAATTGTCCACACAAACTTTTTCGGATCCCTCCTGGGTCCTTTTTCAAGCTACGATTCGTCCGTAAAGATTTGTTAGAACGAAGACCAGCAGTCTTTGGAACAAAATTTCAAATTGTTTCAAACAGTTAATAAATAATTTTGCTAGTTCAGAAAATGTACAAATTAATTAATTTCTTTCAATTTTTACTTAATGTCTCCTATTGCAAGGTAATAAGTCAGTCTCGAAAAAACCAATGGACTAGGTACATTTTACAAATAAACACTACTGGGTTAATCAAGGAAATAGGGTATCTATTTTTCATATAAAAACTGATATAATAAAGATACTAATAGAGCAATTTAGTAATAGATTTATTGTAGATTATTATAGGGTTATTATAATCAATATAAATAACTTTTTCTTACAAAACGTTATTATGTCATATTTTATTTGCTACAAATGATATTAACAAAATATTACAATATCTATATATATAAAAATCAATTCTTGTTGATTTGTTGGCTAGTTGGTTTGTTGCTTTGTCCTTTATACAAATCTTTATTCTTAAACCAATCTGGACCAAAGTTTGTATAAGTATTACTTAGACTCAGGAATCAACACTAAGCTATATATTACTAAGGTGACCAATCGTCCTCCTTTTGTAAGTTTTGTCCTCCCTCGAAAAGTATCCTCCTACATGTCCTTCTTTTCAATATTTGAAGACAAATCTGTAAATCTCCCTATTCAATCAATGCCGAACCGATCCATTGCGTGTGATGTGATATGATGTGTTTGTATTTAACATGACGATTCATCAAGGCTCTGTACATTGCAATGAGATGCAATTATGAGACACATGCTCTCTGCATGGGAGACCTTGAGAGAGAGAGAGAGCGCACGCACAAATGGCTTTATTTACTTCTTATCGAAACACGACATGGCACCAATGCATGCAGTAGAGATTATTATAGTGTATTATCGTTGCAATGAATAAAATGTTTCTTATTTACAATATTTTTTCCTTCAATTTATTAGTGTCCTCCTTTTCATTATAAAAAAGCTGGTCACCTTAATATTACCCCAAAATAGTGTATAGATTCCATATCATTTACATGTAGCACCATCTGTTGGCAAAAATAATAAATGCTAATTGTTGTTGGTTTTTTTAATGGTTGATAATAGATGTTGGTGTTTGGATTGTTGATAATAGATTGTTGGTTTGCCTGCTGACACCTGCCAAGTATCTTAATGCCTGCCTACAGACATCATCACTGTGAAATCATGTTAAAAAGCTGTTCCTTTAGAAGAGGATCCATTTATTGGGAGACAGATCTGAAGAGAATTTTGCTAAACAACTTTTGCATCTTGGTGATGGCAAATTCACTGAAGATTCAGATACTACTATGATAACACTTACTACATAAACCACAGATGAATATATGTGAGAGCAATATTGGCATCTAAAAACAAATGCATTGTTGAATGTACCCGGTGGAGATTTTAAACTCCTTGGAACCAGCTGGATTACCACCCCATAATCTAGAGTTGTAGGGTGGAGCACCAATAATCGTTTTGTGAAATTTAGATCGCCAAAATTATGCAATGGGACAAGAATGATCTTTTATCTTTGTCCTGAAACACCAAACAATTTTTTGTTCTTTACAATTACATTATTATAAATAATCAGGTCAATAAATGCATGTTTTAGTTACTAGGACCATTGTTTTTATTATCCTCTCTCAGTTCCATATTCCCCTCAAAAACCTGAGCAACACTGGGCACATGTTGCTGGTTATGTATAAAAAGCTATTTTATTTTTTATCCTAATATACACATTCACATATAATTTATATCACTAGCATCATGAAATGTTAATTAAATTATTGATTTGTTTTTGTTAAATTTCTCTCCTGTCATTACCTATGTGTGTAACAATGATTTGTGTTATATAAACTTTTGTATTTGTATTGTGTAGCAATGCTTCGTATCATATAACCATTGTATTATTTTTTATAATAAATAAACAGCCATGACGTGGCGTCTTTTATCAAGCCCGCCACTTTTTGGTTTGGTACGACTTGAAATGGATCAAAGTAGTCGTGTATGATTTTTTAAACTTACTCGTAAGGTATCCTACTCACTATCCGTGAACACATAATCTGCAACAGTGATATATTTAACAGTTTTAAAGAAATTCTTACAGTAGCTTTTATTTATCAGGAATTATTTCAATTATGAATTAAAAATTCAATCTGAAGACTGTCCAATTACAAAATTTAATTGATAAATTCATTTATTTCATTACAGAAAAATTTAATTTATTGTAAGTAAAACTTCATATACAGTACAAAACTTCATATAAAAAAAAAAAATAAATAAAAATTCATATACAAAATATAATATTCTAATTTCTATGCATTTGGAGCTAGAACTATTTAAAATGACTAAGACAAAACCTTTCACACTTCTTTCTTCACTTCTCACTTCAGTGTTTAAATTGCTAGAAAGAAGTGAGAAAAGTTTTGTCTTAGTCATAATACTCTAAATAAATAATTTAAAATATTTTTTCTTGTTTTTTAGGTTATTGCAGTGTTTATTAATTTCTAAGTTTAACCAGTTGTCTAGTAGCAGTTGTTAATATAATATTCTATATTCTAAGATGAATTGATTTGTAAAATTACTACATTTTAACCTGTGATGGCATATAGCTCAGAAAATTGCTAGAATAAAAATAAAACCTTTCATTACTTGCAACTTATAAACATGAAAGTATGGTAATAAAAAAATGAATAAAATCTTTAAAAATATCTTTGTTCTCAACTTTGGAAAATTAAAATGATTTTAAAATCTTATTAATAATAAATAAATAAATAAATACACTCTTGAAAGGAATACTTCTTACCATATGATTCATATTCATCATGTCATGCTTAGGCTTTCCAGTTGTATCATTTGTTTTATGATCGTTGTGACTGTCATGACCATTATGTCCATTGTGACCATCAGTAACAGTATGATTTTCATGCATCCCATCATGTTCACTCATTCCTTTACACGTATTTATACACTCAAATACTACAACACTTAGAATAATATAGAACATTGTCAAAAATCCATTTCTTGAACTCATTCTTCTACTCTTTTCTATTTGGTATATCTTTAAAATTAACTTTTCTTCAAATCCTGAAAAAAAAAGAAAAAAATGTTATAATTTCAAAAATTAAATGTAACACTCAAAAATTTCTTTATAATATTTCTTAATATACAGTAAACTGCTTTATGAATGATCATTTACAATATTCTACTCTTAAAACTAATAAATTTTCCATTATGCCAATATGCAATGCTGTATTTAATTACCATAGAAATTTAGCTATGTTCAAAACATAGGTTGAAGTTGTGACAGTGTTCCCCTAAATCAGGGAAGTAATTTACAAATCATGACGTCTTATGAGCAGCAGTTGGGTTGCTATTTCAGTGACCAATACAAAGCAAGAACTAGTGAGACCATTCTGCCAGTTTTAACTCAGTAAAACATATAATCTAAAACTACTAATGACTATTTGAACCATATACTGTATATCTAAATACCTCCCATGTCTATGTAATGAACACATTTAAATTTTTTAAATTTTAACTTGATAAATATAAAATTATTATTATATAATCCAAATTACTCTTATGAAAACTTAGAAACATTAACCTATTTGCATGAATAACAAAGTTCCAAGGATAAACTTTTGATTAAATCAAATTTTTGACCATACAAATAATTTAAGCAGTTTAAAATCCTTTTTTAATATTCCAGCTGAAATTATTTTTTAATGCCTCTAGCTGAAATATTAAAATAGGATTTTAACCTTACCTAAAATTATTTGTATGGTCGAAAATTTGATTTAATCAAAAATTTATCCTTGGAACTTTGTTATTCATGCAGATATGCTAATTACGATAATCTCTTAGTTTTCCACCAGAGGTTTGCAGATCTGTATAAATACAACTGATTTGTACCTGAGTGATATAGTTAAGAATTTTTAATGCTGTGTTGTTGATGTCAGATCCTCCAAGAAAAGGTCGACGTCAATTGTATATTGTATGTATTTTTTAGTATCATGTCTTTGGTGTTAAAGTTTTAACCATCTGTCTCTAGCTGGAATATTAAAAAAGGATTTTAAACTGACCTAAAATTATTTGTATGGTCAAAAATTTGATTTAATTAACCTATTTTATGAAGAAATTGTTATCTAGAGCAGTGATATGGACCAAGTGCTGGTCTGTAAACAGTTTATTAATTGACCATTACGAGCTCTTAAAATTTTATCATTTTATATATTCCATTTAAGAAACTATTTAAAAATACCTTTTAACGTCTTTTAAAAGCATATTTTATAACTTTTGTTTTTCTTTATTATTTAAACACTTAGTGACAATGACTGAAAATTGAAATCAGTCCAGGAAATTACTTGAAAACATACACAATCCATTTTTTCAAAATAATTAAAATCAAATTTTGTTTTTGTACTTTTTTCCTAAATTAGTCTAGAACTTAAAATGCATTTAAATTCATTCTCTCTGTTTTATAATCATTTTTATTTAATTTCACAAAAAATACTGGTCTGTAAGGGATTGGAATGAAAAACAAACAAAAAAAAACTAGTCTGTGAACACAAAGTTTGTGAAATACTGGTATAAAAATAATAAATTGCTAGACAATATTTCAATCCACTTTCAGGTTTATCAAAGTTAAAGACTTGTGTTTAAAAAGACTTTAAAGATCATCAAAATATTTCCAGAAAGTAATTTCTTGATAATAAATTCAGGCATTCCTTGACTTTCAAACATGATACTTTGATACCTTTTAAAAATACTTTTTCTATACCAACTTCACATTATCACACAATTATCTTACAAATAAGAAGTTTCAAGCTATTGTTCAGTGATGCTGTCTGCCAGTTTTGATTTTGGCATTGAAATTATTTCTAAAAATTAATGTTATAGATTAAACAGAAATCATACAATAAAAATTAACATTTATAACATATTTACTGTAAAAAACTGAAAATTTTTCTATCTTAATAAGAGATTTTATAGTTCTTTGGGAATAGAACTCCTATAATATACAACTTTATTGATTGACATTCAGACATTTGACTCTTATACTTGTTTTTAAAAATGAATTATTTAAAAATTTTCATTGTGTCCTTAGTGACAAAAAGGTTGCCAACCCCTGTTGTAAACTATTGCAATTTATTTTATTCTAGTATATTTATACTGTGAGAAAACACAACAAACTGTATAAATATATTCAAATATAGCAAATATAATATTTCATAAGCTGATGACATGCACTAAATATTTTCTCATTTTAATACTTCCTGCCCTGTGGGCATAAAGAGAGCCTTTTATTTGTCTTCATTACAGGGTTTGCTCAGATCCACAAAGGAGTTAGGTGGCTGTGTGGTGAGGATCAGGACATAACATATCCAGGACAGACTGCCTGGAATTACCTACCTGGATCCAATCCCAGGCACCCCAGTGGTAGGTCAACACTTACTTAGCCATTCAGAGTCATTATCAATATATCTAGGTACATTGTTAAATTAATTTGCCTCTGGAAATTGTAAAAAATTCATTACATAAAAAGAATTTGTTATATAAAAATTGCACTGATAGTGAATATATATATATAAGATACATTTTCAACATTCCAGAGAGAAATTTCTTGAATAGAGAAATTCATTATACAGGACTTCATAGAAGTCTGACTATAATATATACATGCAGTTACCTGTTGCTTCACAACTGTTCACTATATAATCTTCACTCTAAGGAATAATATAAACTTTATATTATGACCATTATATAATACTGTATTTTTTGTTTTTATATCACACCTTTGTATTATTAAATTTTTAAAATCATATATATGGGATGTCATCCTCACTTTATGACACAGATTATGGAAAATACAAAAGCTTACTTAACAGCAGTTTCCTAGGAACCAATTAAATTATAAAAGTATATCTATTATATATAATTTACATTTATATATAATATTTTATTAAAAATATCATAAATTTATTAATTTTCTTAACAACATACTCACTTTTTTGATTTAATTACTATATCGTTAATTAATTACAGTACAGGCTTGTTTAAATATTAAAATCAATTCCTGTAAATAAAAAAAATGCATATTTAAATTCTTAATTTTTTAGATAAATTTCCTCTTAATTAACTTTATTTAATAAAATTTAATTGATAATAAATCATACATTAAAGCTTACTATTTCTGGAAAGTAATTATTTTAACCTAATTAAAATTTATTTGCAATAAATTCATTAAAAGAATACATTTTTTAATACAAATTTTCTATAACTTTTTTGCTTTAATATTTAAAAAAAAAGGAAATAAGATAGAAATTTCAAATAAACATATCCTGTACCCCTCCCAAAAACTGTTCCAATATTAGAAAATATTCTATAATAGATATAAGAAAAACAGGATGTATAATGATAAAATATTTATTTTTCCCTCACAACTGTGAAAACATCACAACTGTAAAATCAATTTATTTTATATCATATTTTTATTTCTTGCTTTTCGTTGTTTTCATTTTATTCATTCATTTTATGTATGCTTCCACAGTTTATTCACATTTCCTTGTTATTGTTTCTGCTTCTCTATTGCTTGCTTCTCTGTTAAGCATTACCTGATTTTTTTTTTACTATATCATTAAATTAATTGACAAAGTTTTATTAATAAATAAAATAAAATCAATTTCATATTTTTATTTGCACCTTTATGAATCCTTATTTAATCTATTTGTAAAAACTAAAATTGAGTTCAAACATACAACAAATAATACTTTAACATCTTTTATTAAAGATGTTTTGAAATTATAAATATCAAACAGAACAACAATTAGAGAATATACAACTTTTATTAAGATAAAAATAATGTTAAAAAGTATTTTATGCATATACAAAATATACATTCTGTCTTTGGCAAACTTTAAATTTTAATAACTTTGGATGTTTACACGATAGAAACACACTATAAATGGAATATAAAAGCTTAATTCCAGAGTTTTTATATATTAGTGTTATTAAACTTTTTGTTAAATTTAATTTATTTGCGGATCCTTTTAACTACTGAAAGAAAATTTTAAATGTTTGTTACAGCTTGCAGAACTGAAGACCTTAGCAGCTGCATGATGCAGTAAAACATTACAAATTAAACTTTTATATACCATTTACAATGTATTTCTATCATGTATATATCTAGTGCTATAAGAGTTTAAAGCTGTATAAAAACTTTATAATCATTCTTTATATAGAAACTCAATATATAATAAAATACATATGTATACTGTATTTAATTATATAAGAGCTTCCACTGGTAATAAATTTGACACATTATCAAAGACAAAAACAACATAAAAAATCAAAGTATATAAATGTAATGAACAAGAATAATAAATTTTTGAATTATGCTCAAAAAACATTAAGTGTTATTTTCAGTTACAAAAAAACACATTTTTGTTTCATGAAAAGCACTGTTTAAGTAAATATTTTATATATTTTTTTATTATGAAATAAAATTATTATTCAGATAAATAATTTGTATAAACACAGAGAGAATAATGACTCAATACTATAAACAGATATATTTTCAAATTTCCAGACTAATATTAGGTAATTTCCAATAAAAAAATTTCTAAATTGAATATAAAGAAATTTAAAATGTGGAAAGTAAAATATCTGAAAATTTAGTCTTTTAGTTTGAAAGTTGTCCTATTAGAAAGCATCTGCTATTGGGTTAATTCAAAAACATTTCTATGTAATAAATTATTAACTCCTATACTTCTGTCTATTTTGATTTTGTTTTTAAATAATAACTTCTCATAAGATAAAACCAAAAGTAGAAATCAATTAGAAATGCTTCTCTTAATCATATTTTACTTTAATGCCATAAAATGCAGCAGAAATTTCTTTATTCTCTAGCATTTTCAGTTGTCTTTAAACAATCCTCAGGAAATTACATTCAAAATTACACTCTAAAAGAACAAATGCCATGTTTTAGAAAATAAAGGAATATAAAATGAATTTCACAGTTGTAGGGTTGATAACCTTACTGAAATTGCACCTATAAAACTAAGAAGTTAGATATTTTACTTTTTTATGCACACTTGCAAAACTTCCAGCAGAAGTAGCAATGATACTTGATTTTTTTATATCTTAAATCAAAAGGTGCACAACATATGGCTAGTAAACCGCATTCATCCTGCTAAATGTGTTCAGTGCAGCCCATTGCTTAAATTTGGTAAAAATATTTTTGTTAACCTTATTCAAATACTCATAAATGCATTAGCATTATTTAAATTTAAATCCGTATAATGTATTTGAGTTTAAAAATAGTTTTATATTGTTAGATTTGCAAACAAATGTTTGTCTAATGTCTACTTAAATTTGCTTTAGTGGAAATATTGCAGTCTGTTTAAACAATGGTACAGTCATAAGGAAACATAACAATTATGTGGATAGGAGTATTTGGAGGTAGGAGTTGAGAGGAAAACAAATAGGAGTAAGACTTGTAACTATGAAACTGAGGTCAAGTTAGGTTATATGGGAAGCAGGTTATTGTACAGTACTTTGCATGTAAACACACACACCTACAGAAATAATTTGTTTCATAATATTTTGTCAAATATAAAAATTCAATGTTTAAGTAAATTGCTTTATCAGAAAATATTTTATTAACATTCTGAAAATTATTACACAATTCAAAACAATGTATTGAAGTATGATTGGTTGAAGTATGATTGTTAAAGAAGTCCTCAAGCATAAAATCTAATGAGAAATGGTTTTCTCAGCATTAAAAATTTTCACTCCAAGAAAAGCATCTTGAATCATATGAAAAATATTTCTCCTTATGAATTGTCACAATTTTAACAAATCAATATTTATAAGATTTAATAGGAATGTTAAAATATTTATTTTCATTTTTTTAAATTTGTATTTAAATTAAATTATATAGATTATAAAGTACACAAAGTAATTCATCAATGGCTATCAAAGATACAAAATAGATAGATGATAATAATATGGAAACAAAAGCACAAATGGACCAGACAATAATTTCTCTATAATTGTTGCATCTTATGTATTCTATAGATGCATCATTGAAATACCTGAATTTTTCATGGAATATAATTTATGCCATATTATATATTTTATATTTTGAAGCAGAAATCTGATTTTTATTTTATTCCTGCTTTCCATTATTATAAATTACATTATTAATATTTTATGCATTAAAAAAAATGAAACTTTCAATCAAGATCAAGTTTATGTCTAAATATTAACGTTGTTTATTGATTATAATGTAAATAAAAATTTACAAAATAATAAAAAAATAAAAATGCTAAAACCATTACAATGGCATTCCATCTAAGCATATTGAAACTAAGATGAAACTTATTGTAACATTTCAGAATTATGGATAAAATATGATAATTAGAAAATTGTAAATATAGCTAAATTGTTATTAAGTACAGTACAAGTCATACGTTGCTTCTATAGAAGATAAATCCCACTGACTGAATTGAAAGTTATAATTTCATAGCCCATAAACATAACTGATGATAAAAAAAAAAAAAAAAGAAAATGGAACCTCAAAAACAATATATGGAATGACTGGCATGCTACATATAAACAGGGGAGACCAGCATGCCAGTTAAACTGACTTGTGAGACTAAAATTTAAAATTAATATCACTGATTAGTAATATTAATTAGTCAGTGTGGGCTATACTGACCATCTATCCCCGACCTTAAAAATAATATTTTCCTCTCAAATTTCAAACAAAGCCAATGTTAATTGGTGTAAGCTGAGATAACTACTGCGAGTTTCTTAAATTTAATATGTTATTTTTTTCGTTGAAGCAATTAAACATATAATCGTAGTTTTTGTTGTAACACTGACTGTTTCACAGTTTTAGAATAAAAACGTGTTCATTTTTTAATGCGTCCTCTAGAGAGGAATGTAAACGTCAGTCAATCCGGCATTCTCCCGAGATAAACCGGTATGTCAGTTTTTACAGCTCAATTCAAACTCCGAATAATACGTTTGGGACCTTAACAGAGCTGTACGTTAATTACGAAAAAAACGTAAATACTCGTGCATCGATTAATTATTAAATTAACCCATCAANCGCTTTCTCTTAACAATTCCATTGTTACGTAACACGTCCATTGTTGACACTTCCATTGTTAACACTTTCATTGTTACTTAACATTTCTATTGTTGATGGAAGTGTTAAGTAACAATGAAAGTATTAACACTTCTATTGTTGATGGAAGTGTTAAGCTTAATCCTGTCCCTCTCCCCCAGAGGGGCATTTCGAAAAATCCCTTCTTAGTGTGCGTTTTCGTGACGTACCCTAACTGTGTACCAAATTTCAGCTTCCAACTCCTAACCGTTTGGGCTCTGCGCTGATTATTATTATCAACTCGTCTCGATTATATATATAGATTCCATAATACCCGACACGCCATCTTGGAAAATGAACCTTTAAACTGATGGACAAAACATTGTCAGCTAAAAAAACGACTACAGTATAACAAACTACATTATGCTTAACACCAATGTTCAAGTCACATGTGTACTAGTGGGTTAAAATGTTTGAAAACTTGCCTGCAAAAACTCTTGAAAATCACAAAACACATTTTGTTCTGTAGCGCGTGGTACGTCGACAACAAGCGGTCAACTCTCACTGCACTGCGTCGTGGGAGTCTTTCTTGAGTAGCTAATGGTATTCCCACGTAATAGCAGTAACAAACGGAGCAGAAACCTCGGTATTCCATATTTTCCGACTATTCCATAAAACCCTCTTCTCCTCTATATGTATCTAACTTTTTAATATAAAGTGAAGCCCAAAAGTCAGTTAACAGATATATAATATTTTAATTATTATTATTATACCTGTATAAGCGGAATATTTAGGAAACTAATTAATTTTTACTTAAAAACCATCCTTTCCTTCATCATCCTATGGAGGAATCGATGAATAAAATTGCCGTACTTCACGTGTGAAATTGAAATCGATCCAATAAATAACAATCACGTGGATTAATCCAGTGATAAAGCGGATATGACGAAATAACACTAGAACAGCGCATGATCCATTGAGTGAACGGGTGGAAAATTGTCACGTGTTCGACGTGACGTGCGAAATATTTTGAACTTGCACACGATAATTTGTCAACCTCAATGCCAAAATTTATCGATCGAGTATCATTTCGATACATAAAATGATATAAACAATGTCAGTTTGTGATGAAATGGATTTATGAACGATCATTATAATAATAATAACAACAATAATAATAATAATCACGTTATTATAATCTTAATTAAAGAAATAATTCTATTGATTTTTATAAAGAGCAATCCTTATTATCATTTTTCTTGCTGCAAATTCGCTGATAATTCAGAAAAAATAAGCGTTAACATGAATTTTGCAAAGTAGGATTTCTGTCATTAGTGATAATGAATTATATATATTAAGCAAGCAAATATGTCTTAAGCAATGATAATGAGCATGGAATTTAATAAATCACTGATAACATTTTTAATTTAATATATATATATAGAGGAAAGGAGGGTATTATGGAATACCATTTACATTTCTAAAAATAAATTTACTGGTTTTTGAATAAAAATCCCAAAATCATCACGAGTACATACTATAACTAATTGTAATGAACTGTCACTTAAAAAAAATACTATTTATTTTGTTGTTATAAAAAAATTATTTAAAAAATCACAAATGGAGGATAATTGAAAAACTAATTAGACTTGATAAAACATAGTTATTTTTAACTATAAAAACCATATTTTTAAGATTATGTGCATGTCATTTCTGCTTCGAGTCTATTTACAAAAGTCACAAATATAATTTTCTTTCTCTACTCCGGTACAATCAAGGTGAGCCCACAGAGAACAGCTGAAGCATTGAATCCAAATTTTCCCTCTTTCAACTTCGCAGAATTTTTCGTTACAGAAAATATATTCAGCGTCTTCGTTTTCTGGTTCTTTAGATAATGGTATGAAGTCCATTACAGACGATACATCAGACTGGAACGATTCATCGCTGCTAACACTGGAGTCATCTCTAGTAGGTTTAGATCTATAAGGTCGGTCTAAGTTTAATTTCTTAACAGATGGTCTTTGAATGTTCGATTTCTTTTGTTGTTTTGAATCTTCTGGTTCCTTCTTTTTATCCTTTTCTTTCAGCTTTTTCATTTATCCTAGTATTCCATAATACCCGACACGCCATCTTGGAAAATACACTTTTAAACTGATGGACAAAACATTGTCAGCTAAAAAACGACTACAGTATAACAAACTACAGTTCTTTTAGTGTACATTATGCTTAACATCAATGTTCAAGTCACATGTGTACTAGTGGGTTAAAATATTTGAAAACTTGCCTGCAAAAACTCTTTGTTCTGTAGCGCGTGGTACCAACAAGCGGTCAACTCTCACTGCACTGCATCGTGGGAGTCTTTCTTGAGTACTGTAGTTAATGGTATTCCCACGTAATAGCAGTAACAAACGGAGCAGAAACCTCGGTAATCCATATTTTCCGACTATTCCATAAAACCCTCTTCTCCTCTATATGTATCTAACTTTTTAATATAAAGTGAAGCCCAAAAATCAGTTAACAGATATATATTTAAATTGTTTTCTGAAAATGTTCGAAACATTTTAAACTGCTTGCTTTATATATATATACTCGGTTAATTGACTTTTGGATCATCCTGTATTTAAATTTCTTATCTTTCAAGTGAATGATAATAAATTTAAATATTTGAATGATGTAAAATATTATCTTACGAACGAAAAACATGAAATTCTAATCAAAATTAACGTGATTTTAATTAGAATTTTAATGAAAATTATTGAATTGAATTTGATTTTGATTAGAATTTGATAACATTTCTCTTGAAAGTCATCAAATATCAAATAATTGGAAAGATTGGACTGTATAAACATTTCTAAATTTATTTATAATCTTATTATTGATTTATATTTTATAATAAAATCATAATTTCACTTTAAAGAATGTAAATTGGGGTGATATAGATAAAAATACCAAACATATTTCGCAATACAACTTTGTAAATGTTGTTATCAAACATTACTGTACTCCTATAGTATATAGGGGTCAAACTGTTATATTCGTTTATAAAATATAACATTATATAAACAATGTGTTTAAATATTTTTTTATTTAAAAAGTATAAGAATTTATCTTTATTTANAAAACTTGTTATCGTTATCTTTTTCGATTGACGTTTGGGCACTAAGAAAACCTTTATGTTGATGGAGATTGTCGCGTAAATCTATACACGACGAACAACAGACAAACAAATAACAAGAAAAACTTTATTTTACAATGCGGAGTCTATAGACAAATGTAAATAAATTTAAAAAATAAAATCAGTTTTCGATGCCAACCTCAGGAGTGCCAATCGGAATTCATCCAATTCACTCCCACAAATCTCAAGGCACAAAGAAAATCCCACACGAAACACTATGACCCCACAAAGTGTCAATTGTCAACATACGAAACTTAACGCTCTTAATCACAACGCTTTTTTAAATTCTTCCATCCTTCGACTGCTCTCTATACCAGTGTTTCTCAACCGCCGGTCCTCAAAAAATTATGTGATCGTACTGACGCAGTTGATTACGGGTGAAATTTAACTCGTAAGCCTAGTTACTTTCCACCCATCCTGTTCATGGGTGGAATATAACTAGCCGTTGAGAAATCGCTATGATTTCTATAGTTCTAACAGAAATACAGTATATAAAATTTTTAAAATGAAATCTCGCAACAGATTGCGCCATATACAATTTTAACTTTATTGCCGGAAAGTTACGGAACTCGTTGCTGGATTTTTTAAAATGTTTATTGGATCAATAGAATTTTCAAGGTTGTTTTGACCTTATCATTAGAATTTTTTAATTCAATAATAGGAAATTTCAGTTGTTAGTTACGCTCTTATCATTACAGATGATAAAGAAAACTGTTTGTTTATAGTGTATTGGTGTTTACATTTGCAAATTTATTGTGATTCATTTCATATTTTTGCTTTTGAAATGATATTTTCGATTATATTCAAGTTCATATAATTAAACTTCATCTCTGTGAAAATATTTTACTTTAAATTGTATTTTTAGAAATATTGAATCTAATAAAATCGGAATTTATTTTGGCTTAACTATAATTTTTAGGCTTCCTGCAAAAATATCTGGTGCGTTATAGCTTTGTCGGGTTCAGGCAAGTTTCAATGAGGGACCATGTACTGTACAGTGTTGATTGACTTCGGATATTTTTCTCCGAAGAAAGTTTTTGACGGAAATATTTTCTTATAAAAGATTGGTTTGGGGCCCCTTGTTGGTGAAACTGAGTATGAGAGAGGCGAGAGTTAGATTGAACTAGTGACCAATGTGAGCTTCACCTCTCGGAAAAATATGAAAATGTGTGGATCAAAGCGAATTAACATTAAATTTTAAAAAAACTTACTTAAATTGTATATGTCTTAATTATATTTAGTTACTTAATATTAAATTAGTGTAATCTTATTCAAATTTAATGTTTTATAAAACGTGTCGTAAAGAAAATATTTTATTATATTTTCCTAATGTTGTTTGAATTTTAAACTATATAAATGTCTTTTAATTACCTAAACCGAAACAAACTATTAATTTATAAATTAATAAATCTCTTTGGATGCATTTCACTTGAGTAGTCTAAATTTCTTTTTTATTTAATCCATAGTCAGTATAGGTTTCGATCTAGTGACGTACCATACATAGCCCTCAACTAGTAAGGTCCTCTATTTACTAGGGTTACCACAGACCTCATTTATACAGTTAACATCCCTCTTACATGACATACAGAACAATACAAAACACGCAACTTTATGATTTCTCACAAGGGACTACAATAAAGATGAGTCCACTATGGGACTAGCACTATGGGACATCATCACATATCTTAGACCTCTTATTGCTCTCAGAGCAGAGAGTAGACCATGTGCTAATAGAAACTGCACTCGTTAGAAAACAAAAAGATAGATAAATAAAAAAGAAAGACCTCATTTATGAGGACAACCCTCCAAAACGCATTTTCATAGTAAACGTCTTAATTTACAGTAACGTATTCAGTCAAAGGCTTCCAAAAATAAAGGCTCATTTCATTGACTCCTGTTACTGTAATGTGCCTTTACTTTTTATTATTGTAACTCCTGTGTTTAGAATTGTTTTTTTCAAGACTTCATGCTCAACTCTGTACGTCGAGTTGGTTTGTGATATTCCCCCTTTTTTTGGGTTTTCATACTGCACCGTAAGTTGCATACCAAGTTTGGTACGGTATGCGACTTATACTTTAATGCAGCAATTACTTTTCTACCGACTCTTGACCAACAGCTATTTTTTAATTAATTAATGGGTGGTTTCTAGTTTCTGCTTCTTATCAGTATCTCGTTTCGTCTTTCAATAGCCGTTACTATTCACAGTTAAATGGTATAACTCTAGATAATTTAAAAACAGTAAAATATTTACAATTATTTCCTTTTCTGGCTTTCTCAATTCAAGCGAATTATTATAGACTATAATATCAGTCTGTTGTATAATTTACAGGTAATTCCATTAAGTTTTTTTTGCTTCAAAATTTCAGAAAATATCATAACTTTTAACTTGAAATAAATTTATGGTACTGCACTAGTAGCCTACTTATTTAAGTAATTCTTCATAGAAAATTGAAATTTTCATGTTAAATTAGTGTTTGGAATTTTGGTTTTTCGGAAGACCATCAGCAATATATCCTTATTTGTATGAAAATTTTAATGGTTGCTTTAATTTACTTTCAATAAATGATAAACAATATATCAACTGTCAGCAAAATATCAATATAAATGTGGATCGTTTCAATGGCCTTCTACTAAAGATCAGCAATCTTACTGAAGACCAATCAAGAGAAATGTGGATTTCTTGTTGATTATTCTTCAACAATTTACAAAAACAGGATTTGAATTAACTTGCAAGTTATAAGTACTTACTAAATATAAAATTTAATTTAAAAGAATAATAGATATTATTTAAGAACCCATGAAAATTTTAAAGTTAATTCTATTCTCTTTAGTAAGATTATTTCAAAATATGGCATAACTCAAGCAGAGTTTTCAAAATAATAGAATATAATCACCATTTTAATGGTAATTTCGTAAATCTATATTTATAATTATAAATGAAATCGGCAGTTAAATTTCCTAATGACATTTATTCATGCACTTTCAAACTCGAAGATACAATCAGTTGCATTTTGTCAACAAAGTTTTGATTATAGAGTTTGATCATGTGATAGTTCTTATATGACCTAGATTTTAATGAATTGATAAATTCAAATGAGTTTTTAAGATATAAAATATTAATTAAATATTAAATTTTATATTTTATAATTTTCTAAAATATTTTACTGTTAAAAATTTTCGCGTATTTCTTTTATAGTAATCGATTCATTGATCAATTTTGCCATCTATAACAAGGTTATAACTGTTTATATACAGATATTGTATATTAATTATATACAATTAATATTATTTTTAAAAAATTTAATAGAAAGATAGTTTTGTATTTTATTTTAAAAATAAAAATAGACTTTAATACAGGTTTTAATTGTGAAAAATATAAATAAATAAGATTTAAATATTTGAATACGAAGTCTTTCAATGATACTCTCACCGAGCAGTGATGACAGAGATGAACTTTGACCTTTCGAAAGTGAGTAGAAATCTCACTTATTTGATAATTATGCTTCAACACATCATAATAAAAGTTTTATTTAATATATTTGTTAAATTTTATTTAATTTTGATCGTTTATATTATAAATATATCTAATTTTATTATATTGTATTCATCCATCTCCTCTGTTCTCTTTTTAGAATATTTGAGGACTGTTGAGACCCTCGAAGCTAATTGTTTTGTTATAGATTCCCCAGTTTTTTTCTGTTTCTGCATCTAATTTTATTATATTGTATTCATCCATCTCCTCTGTTCTCTTTTTAGAATATTTGAGGACTGTTGAGACCCTCGAAGCTAATTGTTTTGTTATAGATTCCCCAGTTTTTTCTGTTTCTGCATCTAATCAGTTATCATTGAAAGTGCTATAGAATACATTTTAACGTATCAGATTGTCATAGGTATGCACGTATTTTGAAGCTTTATGTAATAATATATAGCAGTCCTTTAACTATTCACAAAATAGTAATACATTTAAAAACTTCATATCTTAACTACAAAGCTTTAGGGTCTACATAGAATAAGTTTCTTAGCTTGGTTTAAAAGCTTAGTTTAAATCGACCTTGTCTTCTCTTCTTCCTAGTACTGTAAGGCCGTACCTGATATATGATGCAAGCATACTACACTATCAATACAATTTTTGTAATATTTATTCTGTTATATATTATCCATTGTCTCCCCGAAAAAAATTTTTTAAAGAAAACTGGAAAATTTCAGTATTTTAAGTCATAAGCGGGCTCTATACATTGCAAGATGCCATGTTTCGTAGAATAGTTAGTGTTTTCATTTGTTTTTTCATAAGAAAATAGTAAAAATGGAAATTAACATATTGAAGGAACATGATTTTAGTGAATCAATCAGTTGGTTAGTTAATTAAAATCGTTTTACTTTCCTTAATACAGAGCCTTTAGCTCATGATTCTTTGAATTTAAGCTACAGATGGGCCTCCTTCGGGCAGTGTCTATTCACAGTAGAAATTCATATTGTTCTATCAATGCCATTAATCCATGCATTTCTATTGCAGGAGTTTTGCTAGCGATATGTTTCAATATTATGTTTCAATATACATAATAGTTAATTGTGCATATGGGGAATTCACGAGAAGGAAAGGAATTTTCTGTACAATCCCAACGATTACATGTGGGGATTATTCAGAAAATTCCTGTAAAACGAGTGCCGTGAAGCGAGCATTTACTACATTTTCCCTTATATTTTATTATTGTTTAGTATATGACTTGTCTCTATAAAAAAAAATCTATACAGTATTACAGTAATTCAAAAATATATTTAATTACAGTATTATAAAATTAAATTATAAATAGCATTAAAGAGAAATATTTCGATATAGAAAATAAATATTTATAAATATTTTAAGCCAAGTTTTATAATCCTAACTTAAATTTATTTATAATTATAAATTTAATCGATAATGTTTTATTTTCTTTCAACTTTTCAACATATACAATGTGAGAATGTATATATATTCTATTCATTTTTGTATAAACATTATCAATAGCCTTTGATATCAATACAAAGATGTACAAATTGAATTGTATACACGATTTCAATGGCATTAATATTGTACACATATAAGCTCAGGGCCATGTATCGAAGGGCTGGGATAAAGGGGGACTTTTTCCCTCTCTTTAGCGGGTCCTTTTTGCTTTTTTTAACAAATGAAATAATATAATTCCTTATTAATAAAAACAAAATTAATTTATGGAGATATGAATTACAAAAGGGCCTCTAAAATTTCCTACACAGGGCCTTTGGACGGTCCTGTGCAGAATGAAATTTAAACCGTTTATAATTTTAAAAATAATATTTAATATAATAAAGTTATTGTTATATTTATATCTCATTCCTTTCTACAATTTAGAAATGTTTTTAAGAAACTTTTCTTTGAAATACAGTAGAGCCTCGATTATCCGACCCTCGATTAACCGACACCTCGGTTAACCGACCGTCCTAGTCGGCAAATTTCAAATGTCCGCTAGTGATGTGGCGCTACAATATTTGGCTATGTCTTGGCTACTTTAATATTATTTTTACGTGTTTTAGCTGGCAACACTCATTCGACCATGAAAGGGAGCCAGTATTTAAACGAGGCTTAATTTTCTAATTTTTAACGATACAATA
>NW_019385662.1:64193-72398 GCF_000671375.1 Centruroides sculpturatus | reverse complement strand
TGGCTTTTTGGAATCTGAAAATACAGAGATTCCACTCTGCCACTAATATTCTAATATACAATAGCAATTTTTTTTTCCACGTGTAGTATAGAAATTTGTAATAAGATATATAATGCGGTTATAATAAAATATTGTGCGATTATTTTCATATAATTAATTTAAAATTAATATTTATTTATTTTTTAGAGAATACGAGGGAAGCGGCGCTTCCAACACTTCTAATGACGGCACGCCACTGTAGCTCACTACGAGTGGCTAACGGATGGAATCGAAGACGGTTGCAGAGCGTGCATACCCCAGGGTGCCGATACCGGTCAATGTCAAATACGTCTTTTGTCGCATCACTAATATACCTCAAAAGACGCGACAGGATTCTTGTAAATTTTAAACGTTTCTCACCATAGCTGTAAAAATCTAAATATGTTAAACTTAATAGATTGTCCGTCGTTTGTTTTCTAACTAATTCGTTTTGTCCACGGAAATTTCCAAAATTTACAACTTTTCTGTCACTCTCGTCGAACTGGAAACATTTCTGTCTTTATTACATTAATAATACGAATAAATCAGTCTCCACTGTACTCGGCTAGAGATGGTTCGGTTAAACTTTTGTTTAAGTAAAAAAAATTTCGGCTCTTTCGTCAGGGTTTTGTTTACGTCCCCAATTCCCTAATCGCTTAATTATTTAACTACTTCTTAAGTAGAAATAAGTCGAAACCAGTTAATTTGTACTCGAATATTTGTAGTCTCGGGAAACAAGTGGAAAGACAAATTTTTATGACAAACGGATACATAAATCGTAAATGTAAGGAAAATATATTCTAGGGATTTTTATGTACCTCGTGCATCTCTCTCATTCATTAAATTTAGTTGTAAATTATGCTACCAAAGTAACAGTTAATTTTTTAACATTATACAAGAATTGTGCACGTTTTTTTCTACATCCCCTTAAAGATGGGATATACGAAATCGTAATATCACCGGTTTAATTCTTTCCGCTTTGTGGGCACTAAGAAGGCCTCTTTTTAGCAAGCCCTATTATGGGTTCAACCAGGCCCACAATGGGGCGGCCAGATGGTGAGAGATGAGAGTCCGACATATCCGGACAACTCACCCCCCAGAAACTTCCTGTGAATTTTCGATCTGTCCGTACCCGGAATCGAATACCGACTGGTCGAAAATCCGTCGAAATTCAAATTCTAAAATTTGAATTTGAATAAATAAAATAAAACACTGAACACCTTATAACGCTGAGATATATTTATTAAAACACAAACGTTTTCAGCCTAATGTAATAGGCCATCATCAGGTGAATTTGCTATCGAACACTTTTTGAAAATTCTGTTAAATGGAACTTTCGAACCTTACAAATTCAAAATTATAACGTAAAATAAATTAACCAATCAATACACAGAATAACTATAATAAATAAAGTGTTCAGTGTTTTATTTTATTTATTTAAAAAGAAGCTGAGTGGATATCCAATTTATTTGAATTTGAATTAATTTACTCTCAAACACTGGAACGTTCCAAATTTAAAACATTCGAAATTGAAGATACAATTTCGTCGAATTCGAATTTGAAGTTAAAAAAAATATTTGGTAAGATTTACTTTTATTATTGAAGTTTTATTAAATTATGGATCGTTTATTTACCGAGCTGTCTGTTAGGGATAAAACAACTATTATAAATAAGGGAAACTACGGGATTCGCACGTGACTCGTTTTTCCCATATTCTACAAAAAATGTACTTATTTTTTCTGTTACCACCAGATTATATGGAAAATCCTGCCGTTATTTTTCCTGTCACACCCGATGTTCATCATATACAAATTCTGCGTAGTAATGACCATTGCATTTGCTCTTATTACTACACAAAATGTATTCTTATATACCGGCAAATATTCTTGCAGAGATTGTATCCTCACGTTAATATTGAACATTCCAAAAGTACGGCAACAGCCAATTGGAATGGCTTTTGCTGTCTCCTTAGCATTTGGTTTCAAACCCGATACGATTCGGCATGATCGTAGATAAATGTCTTCTCGTTTGTTGAAAATATTTAATTGGTCTAACTTAGAGCATCTTTCACCAATACCGTTTAAAGATGCAATTTTCAAATTGCAGACTTACAAATTCCCACTGGCGTCCGTCTGTCTGGCTAGCTGTTTCTCTGTCTTCCCTTAATCTCGAGAAGAGTTAGGTGAAAATCGATACCAGACATGGAAAGCTAAGAACAGGAGACCCCGATTAACTATCAGGTGATATATACAGGAAATAGGAAATATACAGGAAATATATAAGTTTACAGGAACATTTTCCTGTATATATGATATATACAGGAAATCCTTGTTAATTCGAACTCGAATAGTTCGAAATCCCGTTAGTTCGTAACTGTACTTTTGTTCCGCAAAGGTATATATTCACATGTTAAAGAATTAGGTTAGTTCGATTCTCGAAGTGAAAATTCTGTCCGAACTGTCATATGCGCGTGTTAATCTGATCAATATGGCTTTGCTTTTACCATAATACATTTTCGGGTGTCACCTTACCCATGGACTACCTTTTTTTTTTCTCTTAATTCATAAAATACAGCTGGTTTTCGGGATTGCAAAATTGAGCTGCGAGTAGCAGATTGAGATATTTGTAGGACTCTAGGCTACTACATTTGGGCGACTTTCTACTTTTTGTGCCAATTTAAAAATAATTTGGGCTAAATTTTGAAGAATTGTGCTTTAATTTTTAAAACCTATTTGGCAAACCGTGAGGTTATTTATTATTAATTAACGAAAATAGCATTTTGTATACATGTCCATATTCCGTTTGCTTAATAAATTACACCAGTTACATGGCATTTGGCATATTGTACAGAAATATATAACTCTTGGATAATTCGAATTCGCAATTATTTCGTCTCTTATATTTTGAACTAACGAGGATTTCGAAGTTATTTCAATTCAAATATTTTCCAGAACATAGTTACATAGAAGGCATTACTAAAATGGACCATGAATATGATTATAAATTGCAGTCGGGCATTGTCACGATGTCACAGTAAATAAGGAAAATGATTAGGAAAATTAACCCCTCGTCACTTACTCCGAATTATAATTTGAAATATATTTAAAGAATTCTTTTAAAATTTATCTTTCCATTTATTTCTCCAATATGGAGAATCCACATGCGAAGTTCATCATGGCCTTCCGCAGATAAATATATTGTAGATGAATGAACTAAAGCACACGTAATGCGTAGATCAACCGTTTTCAAATTATTACGGTTTTATCTTAGATATACACGAAATATATTTTAGTGCAATTAAGTATGAGGCCTCCACTCAATGACTACGTTTTACATTCGTAATTATCTAGCTACGGAACATTGTTATATCGAGGACGTCAAGTAATCATTCCCCAGTATTATGATCATTATTGCTATCGAAATAACGGGGTATAATATATTGAAAACATGGTTATTTCCTAAATTTTATTTGAAGTTAAAATAAAAATGCGTAACAACCAGAACAAATAAAGTTTGGTTTTTGCTTATTATGTCGAAACAATTCAAGTTGGTATTCTCCAACAATAAGATACATTTATTTGGAGTCCCGTTATCAAATCGTAGAGAGATTCTACAATTAATATTACAAAATATTTCTATACGTATCCTAATAAATTTCGTCTTGCTTACTTTCAGAAAAATGGCTAAAACTATGGTAATTGGCATCATTTGCCTGTTCCTCGTCGTTTCGTTTGTCGATATTGGTAGAGTATCTTTATTTCTCTCGATTCTGAATTAAATGCAAACAATATTTATACGTTTTAATTTACAGAGAGCGTCTGGAAATGCTCGAAAGAAAGTCGGATTTTTAAAAAGTTACATCAGATTATGACTTCTAAGCAAGTCTTGAAAGTCATAGAAACAATTAGCATCGCGTGCAATTCTTGTATGAAATTTATTAAAGAAAAAATCGAATTTCTGTTTCCCAGAATTATCTGCAGTTCTGGGGGCATTGCAGTAAAAAAACCCGACTGGATGGCAGAGGAACCTTGGTATAAAAGAATATACCGCCGATTTAAGAACAGAAAAATTACTGTTGGCTATTTTTGTCCCGAAGCAGAGAAGAAGAGCGCTTTCGAACTGGTAGGAACAAAGGTCATAGAAGCGCAGAAAAAATGGATGAGTAAAGTAAAGCAACAGCTGAACGTAACAGAGGAAGTGATGATGAAAGGTTTTCGTCTGCTTCAACTCGTATTGTGGGGAGAAATTGAATTGGATCTGGAAAAATGCGAAGACTCCCTCACCAAGTATTTGATCGATGGATGCCATGTGAGACGTATTTGTCCGAATGGAAAAATTAAAGTCATCATGCACTTGAAGGATATTTACGTCTTTTACCTTCAAGCGTTTTGGTTTATCCTCATAATGACCATAGTAAGTTATACATGATTACAAATGGCCCGACATATTTTTATATGCAATATTTTAATCATTTAATCATTTGAGTTGACGTAATTGTTAATATATTTAAATAACGTATGCTTATTCGTATCATGTTAATATTTCGGCCCGTTTACTTTTTTTCCTTTCTAATAATTGTTCTATCAATAATTATTTCAGTTGGTGGCGCTCCATTTGCTGCTGATTACTCCCGAGGAAAAGACGTAAGCTCAATGAAAAATTTCAACTGTGAATCTCCCGCAACATCGAATGAAACTTTAAAAAAATATTTGGCTCGGAAGATTCTTCAAAATTTTTATATTTAAATTGGAATAATTTCGTTAGAAATAAAAATTATAAGATCAAGATAAATACCAAGCTCGTCCAAGATAAATACCACATTAAAATGGATTTTTATAAATAACTAACCAGCCGTTGGCAATAATTACACCATCGAATTTGAGATAACATCTTCTATCTTCTATAATTCATTAACCTCGATATNCTGTACGAGCGATTATTTATTGTGATACAGTCACCAATACCGAGCTGAAATTTTTAATCATATTTTTAATTTATTTAATTTAAAATATATTCTATCAACCTCAAATTAGTAGTGGCTTGCTCCTGTACATCATACTTTTCCTTTAACAATAGAGTCATGCCGACTATCTATTAACTGCTTTCAGGAGAAAACTTTGAATTAAAATAATGTGACTTCCAGTTTGCACTAAAAGTTCATATAAAGTTAATCGGGGCCTCCTGCGCTTACAGTTTCCATATCTGGTTTCGGATTTAATCTATCTAATTTTGTTCTTGGGATTAAGGAGAGACAGACTGGCCTGTAGACGGACGTATATATATCTATATCCCTGCAAAATTTATATATATTCCTGCAAAATTTCAGGAATTTTCGACAAAAAGCACGGGAGGTATTAAGCTTCAAACACGGAGAACAAAATCACACTAACCTCTTCCAAACACACTAACATCCATACATACAGAAATAACCCCGATTTTTTTGCATTTCTGGGCGTTTCAAAGTGTCTTATGTCCAAAAATGTAATAATCTTGGAGGGTCACTTTTTGACCAATCGCCATACTGTCCCTCAGTTATATATAACAGCCGGGAAAGTAATTAAACATTAAATATAATGAAAGAAAATTGGTACAGTAAAAACCTGTTCGAAACGGATCTTGAATGAAACGAAATGTGAAGCCGGGACAACACCCCCCGGACGGGAACCGGCTGTCGAGCTAAAGTCAATAAATCGGTGACTTATTACGTAAATAGGACCGGTGTGACCAAGGAACGGGGTACGAGACGATGTAATTGTCGCATTCCAGACCTAATTGACAGATCCGCGATCGTCAATCGTGAGAACGAGAGAGGAATCGTCCGCCGGGGTAATTTTGAACGGTAACCTTACAGAGAGTTCAAAGCGGGACCTGCTGACACTTCTGTGGAGGGGGCGGCTGGACATCTGCGTCTTCTCCGGGACAGAAAAATACACATTAGGTAAAATTTACGGGTCCGTCGTCCGGGAAAGGGCTTGATCCGACTCCGGAAGAGAACGGCCCGGACGGCGATGTTCGGCAACCCCGCGGCCCGAATCGCGTCCCTGGCAACAGACCAAGGAACCAATAGAATCACAGGGGATTTCGGGAAGAAAAATGTTATAAAAGCCCGAAATCCCAAGGACACGGGGCGGTTGTGAGTGGAAGATCAGGAACAAGTTAGTCTGTTCTTAAGATTCTAACCAGGATTACGAAGGAGAAGACTCAAAACTTGAACGAGTGCGGCAAGAGTGGAGAACTTAACTTTCCGACCACATTTCTCTATCCGGAACGGTGCGAACAGAGACCTAACTTACAGACGTGGATCTCTACTCTCTCAGCCTCCAGAAACACCTTAGATTGAAGACGAACTTTCTCCTGTTTCTGAATCAACTTATCCTTGGAGACGAACTCTTTCGTTTGGGAAAGAAACACTCATCTGGACAGACTTTAGCTTTATCTGTAAGCATGTCTTTGTCAAATAAACGCGTTGAATTGGTAAATACGGTCTCTGTGTGAGTCATCTTTGCGTCCAGCAAACCACTACCCCCATACGGAAAAGGCTTTCTCGCGTCATCCTGACAGATCGCGGGCAAAGCAAGGATCGTAACCTTTAACCGAAAGGTCAACCCCACAAGGGTGTCGTCCGGGCTACTACCACACCTCAAGAAACCTGCCAAACCGGAAAAAATATGAGGTGCCATACGATTTCGCTTTATACAGGCTTATGTACAGGTTTTACATAAATTATAAACATGAAAAAAAAAACATAAGACTTGTTATCGTTATCTTTTTCGATTGACGTTTGGGCACTAAGAAAACCTTTATGTTGATGGAGATTGTCGCGTAAATCTATACACGACGAACAACAGACAAACAAATAACAAGAAAAACTTTATTTTACAATGCGGAGTCTATAGACAAATGTAAATAAATTTAAAAAATAAAATCAGTTTTCGATGCCAACCTCAGGAGTGCCAATCGGAATTCATCCAATTCACTCCCACAAATCTCAAGGCACAAAGAAAATCCCACACGAAACACTATGACCCCACAAAGTGTCAATTGTCAACATACGAAACTTAACGCTCTTAAACACAACGCTTTTTTAAATTCTTCCATCCTTCGACTGCTCTCTATACCAGTGTTTCTCAACCGCCGGTCCTCAAAAAATTATGTGATCGTACTGACGCAGTTGATTACGGGTGAAATTTAACTCGTAAGCCTAGTTACTTTCCACCCATCCTGTTCATGGGTGGAATATAACTAGCCGTTGAGAAATCGCTATGATTTCTATAGTTCTAACAGAAATACAGTATAATAAAAATTATTTTACACGTAATTTACTAAATGAAAATATGGATGTATATCAGTGGCGTGCCGTGACATTTGATGATAGGGAAGCTGTGTTTCTGTAAGAAGCCGACATCCAGGGGCAATCAGTCAATTGCGCATCAGTGATCCATTCGCATAGGGTCCATTCGTATCGTTTATTCGATAAGCCAATAAAAACCGTAGACTTCTCTAAATGCATTTTTAATATCACAATTATATTCCGAATCGCTAGCCACGATATAAGGGCTAAAATTAAAAATAAAATAATAAAAATTTACTCGGTGAAATAAAATGTGAACCGACATACCTGGTACAAAATATTCTTCAATTGTACGAATATACTTTTAAAGAAAATTATAATTAAACTAGCTGCAAGATCCCGCTTCGCTGGGTTTTTATTTGTATGTAATATTGTAGTATAGTTTTATATATATATATAAAAGACTGTTTTTCTAAGTAATCTAGAATCTAGCTGCAAGGACCCGCTTCGCTGGATAAAAAGTAACGATAGTGAAAGTTAAGATAATTACATTATAGCTAATCTTACCCGTTTTCACAAAATGCAAGAATTAGGTCCCCCGTTTCCAGACTAATTAGAGAATTTTTACGTTTAGTCAAACGAACAAATTTCAACGTTTCTGGAACGTTTTCAATCGTTCTAAAATCGAACCAATTCGAATTTTATGTTCGAATTTAATTCGAACAAATTCGAAAAAATCGAACAAAACATTCGAAATAGAAAGCCACTTTCAACCACTTTCAGCCTCATATCTCCCGCACCCTTATAGCTATCGAGACGCAACCACCCCTATGCACGAATGGAGACTTGGGGCTACCACCACATACAAACACCATTCACGTGCGATGTGTAGTTTT